>NW_024724199.1:252500-417500 GCF_018991925.1 Homarus americanus | reverse complement strand
TGTGAAATGCAGTTAAAAAATTCTAATAAAAGTATTGCGGAAAATGAATGGTAATGAAAAATGAAGAAATAAATCATTATATTAATTTCTTGATTCATGCTCTCTCTCTCTCTCTCTCTCTCTCTCTCTCTCTCTCTCTCTCTCTCTCTCTCTTAGCACACTTGCAGGTTAACAATGGCTGACGAACTGGAGGCCCTCACAGACGGTAAATAATATTGGCAGGACCACATCAGAAGTCTTCACAGGTAAGACACCCCTAAGACTAACTCTTCAACACATTCTTTTGCACCGAGTGTCCTGACAAGTGACCTCACTCTCAAGGTGGAGTTATCTAATAAACCCTGAACAAGACAGACTAACATGCATGGGTTTACAGGTGTAATAAGAGGTGAGTGTGTGTCCTACGGGTAATGAGTTATGGGTAATATGTGGGTGGAAAGAGACGTGAGAGGGAAGGGATGAAGGAGGTGCGACTAACAGGAACTTGCACGGAGTAGGGGTAGCTTGATAAAGTATGACGTGTTGAGACTGAGATTGAAGGGAAGGGGGAAGTGGTGAACTGGATTTCATTGGTGCACTGACCGTGGAAATAACAGCAGAAAAGAGAAAATGAAGAGAATGATCGTCTGGAGAAGAGGTAAGGAGACAGTAAGTGACTGGTTGTTGATGAGGTAAATGGCCTTAGATTTAAATTTGTCTAAAAATAATGAACATGACTGGTGCGCCATTCAACCCGTGAGAGAGGCATTTCGTGTAAGGGAAGACTATTGTTAAGAGTAAGAAGACTTTTGGAAGTAAAATAGGAGTGAATCGCGAAGGGGAACCTAATTGTTATGCTTTTTCTCAACGAAAACAATGTAATGATTTCAAGAAAGGCTCATAAAGTTAAAAAACTGGAGGAGCAAAACTTAACTTTAAAATAATAGGATATCACGGACACCTTTTGCTACAGCAGTGAAAAAGTGTCCCATAGGTGTGACGGTGTTAGGTATTGTGCACGTACAGTGCAGTATTTACTAAGCTTTCGAACGCAAGGAGGCAGTGTGGTCGACTCTGCATTTGACGTCTGAAATCTCTCAATTTGTAAAGTCAAGTTCCCATTTTCTGCTGGGTAAATTAGGAGGACCTTGGGCGTGAACCAACGACCGTTGGGCCAGGAGGAGAGGGCTGTATCCACTTGGCCACAACAGGTCTCTACCACAGTAAGAGTGAACAAATTACAACGAATAAGATGACCTCATTTCATTCAGAACCAAGGTGTGTGTATATATATATATCTATATATATATATATATATATATATATATATATATATATATATATATATATATATATATATATATATATATATATATATATATATATATATATATATATATATATATATATATATATATATTTTTTTTTTTTTTTTTTTTTTTCCATGCAATCAACAACCTCACCCCGCCAGGACTCGAACCCACGATCTTATGTGTGTGACCGGGAGAACGTTACCTCTAGACCACCAGGACACTAAAAGCAGTCTTAGACTTTGTTATATTTCACACAAAGCCTGTTCATCGAGCTTTATAGATTAAGTATGATCCCAGAATGGATATTACGCCCAGCTTTTACTGCCTCTGGTCTGGCCTGGTCCCAAAAATGTGCCTTGAGGTGGTTTTTTATTTTGCCATGGTTCATCGAAGCCGGATTTGGTAAAACGTTACTCTGATCACCTAAGAGGCACGGGTAGTCCCCAATTGGAGGTTCACGGCACCATAAGCTCGATGAACAGGCTGTGTGTGAAACATAACAAAATCTAGGACTGCTTTTAGTGACCTGGTGATCTAGAGGTAACGTTCCCTGGTCACACACATAAGGTCGTGGGTTCGAGTCCTGGCAGGGTGAGGTTTTATATATATATATATATATATATATATATATATATATATATATATATATATATATATATATATATATATATATATATATATATATATATATATATATATATATATATATATATATATATATATATATTAAGGGTGAAAGGTTCGATTCCCGCTAGTGTGGTTTAGTATGTTATATGAATGTGCTCGTTTATATGCAAAAAATTCCTGAAATATGCATGTAGCGTGAGCTTCTACCGGGGCTGATAAAAAGTTACTGGAAGGTTACTGGTGTGAGGGCTGGTCTCGTGAGAGACACACGTTGCTCTCAGAGAGGAATGGATATTCGATGCTGTATCGAAGACCACTTCTCTAATATAAGCACTTAGCAACTTCAGTGGTAACTCGTCTGACTCCCAAGTCCTGAAACACTTGTTCGATTCCCGTTACAGTAAAAGAGTTTAGTATGTTATATAAATGTTCACGTCTACATGCAAAATAAATATCGAGATATTCATACACACACACACACACACACACACACACACATATATATATATATATATATATATATATATATATATATATATATATATATATATATATATATATATATATATATATATATATATATATATATATATATATATATACACACACGGGTATCTACTGTACATTAAAAGGATACATGAAGAATATTCTGAAAACGAAAATGGAATATATGGAATTAGTATTACACAATGCAAAAAAAAGTACGTAGACATTTATAAAAAAATAAAATAAAGAAAACACTATGGCGATGAAAAATTGGGTCGAGACCTCAGCGTGGTAGTTACATCCGTCACTGTGAAAATATGGTGGTAATCGGATTGTAGTTGTGATTTTAACCTTTGACCTTTTATTTTGACCAAATTTAGCAGTAATAAGCGAATTCCACAGACGAACAGCAGTGAAGGTTTCTTAAAGATCAAGTGAAAATTGCGGACTTCAGCGCATGAGCAGACAAACAAACAGACGAACTTGGTAAATCTCTATCTCATTTATTGAATTTTCATACAAGTAATATCATGTAAACTGAAAATTGTAGCTCCTAAACATTTCCATAACATCAAAGGATTAATTTCTTCTAATTTACCGGCCTCATCACCTCTTTACACCAGTCACTCACTCACTCAGAAAACTTTATATATACTGTATTTATATATGATAGACTGCTATGACCTATAAAATCCACTTAGCATGACTTTTTTCCGGACTCATTTAATTTAACTAAAATAAATTAAAATGTGCCAGCAACTCTACACGTGATTAACTGGCGGAGAATCCTGTTATTAAAGGAGAAAAAAATTATGTTTTCTAGGGGTGGGTGGAACAGCACTTTACTGAACTAGTTAACTGGTACTTGTTCCGAGGAAAATGAATTTGTCTCCGCTGGGACCCCTGGACGGCCTCAACTTTACTATCTAGAATGAAATCTGCTTGAAGTGTCCGGCAAAAATGACTTTATAGATTACGTATGGTCCCAAAATGGATATCACGACCGGCTTTTACTGCCTCTGCTCTGGCCTGGTCCCAAAAATGTGCCTTGAGGTGTTTTATTTTTATTTTTCCATGGTCATCTATGGTCCCAGATTACACTTTAAGATGATTTTTACGATTTTTCTTCGTCTTCTTGTGTATGGGAACAGAATCGGCCTTGGGAAACTCAACACTGTCCCTGATCCCATGTACAGTGAAAACAATCAATAGTACTTAAATATATAATGATGGCATAAACATATCCCCCACTGGTTTGAAAATATAACCAGACAAGTTTAAAGGTGTGATGTGAAGATACCAAAGTTCACTCTCCCACACTGGTTACATAAGTGAAGTAGGAAGGGTTGACGTCATGTATAGTACCACAACATTATTAGTCCTTCCCTGTTCTCACTCACGGCTCCATGGAAAGGTTAATAGGAAGAGAAAATAAACCAAAAAGCCAAAACAATTCAACAGCATTTGAGATGGTTATCCTCCACCTACTGCTGTGTATATCTCCTCCACCTACTGCTGTGTATACTGTATATCCTCCACCTACTGCTGTGTATACTGTATATCCTCCACCTACTGCTGTGTATATCTCCTCCACCTACTGCTGTATATCTCCCTTCACCTACTGCTGTGTATCTCCTCCACCTGCTGTGCTGTATATCCTCCACCTACTGCTGTGTATACTGTATATCCCCTACTGCGTGCATACCTTATCCTCCTACTCTGTGTATACTGTAATCCTCCTGCTGTGTATGTATATCCTCCACCTACTGCTGTGTATACTGTATATCCTCCCACCTACTGCTGTGTATGCACTGCTGTGTGTCTCACCTACTGCTGTGTGTATCCTCCACCTACCTTATTACTGTATATCATCCACCTACTGTATACTGTATATCTCACCTACTGTGTGTATACTGTATATCATCCACCTACTGCTGTGTATACTGTATATCCTCCCCCTGCTGTGTCTTATCCTCCACACTGTGTACTGTATATCCTCCACCTGCTGTGTATGCTGTATATCCTCCACCTACTGCTGTGTACATGTATATCCTCCACCTGCTGTGTATACTGTATATCCTCCACCTACTGCTGTGTAATCTCCTCACCTACTGCTTGTATATCTCCTCCACCTACTGCTGTGTATATCTCTCCACCTGCTGTGTATATCTCTTCACCTGCTATGTCTCCTCCACCTACTGCTGTGTATCTCCCTCCACCTACTGCTGTGTATATCTCTTCCTGCGTATATCTCTTCCACTACTGCTGTGTTATCTCCTCCACCTACTGCTGTGTATATCTCCTTACTGTGTATATCTCTTTACCTACTGCTGTATATCTCTTCCACCTACTGCTGTGTATATCTCTTTCTACTGTATATCTCTTCCACCTACTGCTATGTCTCCCTACTGTGTATATCTCCTCCTCTGCTGTGTATATCTTCCTACTGCTGTGTATATCTCTTCACCTACTGCTGTGTATATCTCTTCCACTACTGCTGTGTATATCTCCTCCACCCTGCTGTGTATATCTCTTCACCTACTGCTGTGTATATCTCCTCCACCTACTGCTGTGTATATCTTTCACCTACCTGTGTATATCTCTTCCTACTGTATATCTCCTCCCTACTGCTGTTGTCTCTTTCACCTACTGCTGTGTATATTCTCTTTCACCTACTGCTTGTATATCTCTCCACCTGCTATCTTTCACCTACTGCTGTATATCTCTTCCACCTACTGCTGTGTATATCTCTTTACCCTGCTGTGTATATCTCTTCCTCTGCTAGTATATCTCCTCCTGTATATCTCCTCCACCTACTGCTGTGTATATCTCTCTACCTTGTGTATATCTCTTCCACCTACTGCTGTGTATATCTCCTCCACCTACTGCTGTGTATATCTCTTCTACTGCTGTGTATCTCCTCCCTTGCACATCTCTTCCCTGCTGTGTATATCTCTTCCACCTGCTGTGTGTATATCTCTTTCCTCTGTGTATATCTCCTCCTGCTGTGTATATTCTCTTTCTCCCTGCTGTGTATATCTCTTCCACTACTGCTGTGTATGTCTCCCACCTACTGCTATATCTTTCACACTGTGTGTGTATATCTCTTCCACCTGCTGTTTATCTCCTCCACCTATGTGTATATCTCCTCCACCTACTGCTGTGTTTTTATATCTCCACCTCACCTACTGCTGTGTATATCTCCTCCCACCTACTTGTGTATATCTCCTCCACCTACTGCTGTGTATATCTCTTTCACCACGCTTGTATATCTTCCCACCTACTGCTGTGTATATCTCTTCCACCTACTGCTGTATATCTCTTCCACCTACTGCTGTGTATATCTCCTCCACCTACTGCTGTGTATATCTCTTCTACTGCTGTGTATATCTCTTCCACCTACTGTGTATATCTCCTCACTACTGCTGTGTATATCTCCTCCACCTACCTGTGTATATCTCCTCCACCTACTGCTGTGTATCTCTTTCACCTACTGCTGTGTATATCTTCCACCTACCTGTGTATATCTCCTCCACCTACTGCTGTGTATATCTCCTCCACCCCTGCTGTGTATATCTCTCCACCTACTGCTGTGTATATCTCTTTCTCTGCTGTGTATATCTCTTCCACCTACCTTTGTGTATATCTCCTCCACCTACTGCTGTGTATATCTCCTCCACTGCTGTGTATATCTCCTCCACCTACTGCTGTGTATATCTCTTTCACCTGCTGTGTATATCTCTTTCCACCTACTGCTTATATCTCTTTCTGTCTACCATATCTCTTTCCTTTCTGCTGCTTGTCTCTCCTCACCTACTGCTGTGTATATCTCTTCCACCTGCTGTGTATATCTCCTCCCCTACTGCTGTGTATATCTCTTCCACCTACTGCTGTGTATATCTCTTCCTACTGTGTATATCTCCTCCCACTACTGCTGCTATATCTTTCACCTACTGTATGTCTCTACTGTGTATATCTCCCTCACCTACTGTGTATATCTCCTCCCTACTGTGTGTATATCTCACGTTGTATATCTCTTCCACCTACTGCTGTGTATATCTCCTCCACCTACTGCTGTATATCTCCTCCACCTACTGCTGTGTATATCTCCTCCACCTGCTGTGTATATCTCTTTCACCACTGACTGTGTATATCTCTTCACCTACTGCTGTGTATATCTCTCTTCCACCTACTGCTTTGTATATCTCTTCACCTACTGCTGTGTATATCTCTTCCACCTACTGCTGTTTATATCTCTTCCACCTACTGCTGTGTATATCTCTACCCCCTGTGTTATATCTCTTCCACCTACTGCTGTGTATATCTCTTTCACCTACTGCTGTGTATATCTCTTCCACCTACTGCTGTGTATATCTCTTCCCACCTACTGCTGTTTATATCTCTTCCACCTACTGTGTGTATATCTCCTCCACCTACTGCTGTGTATATCTCTTCCATCTGCTGCTGTATATCTCCACCTACTGCTGTGTATATCCTCCACCTACTGCTGTTTATATCTCCCTCTTTCCCTACTGCTGTGTATATCTCTTCCTGTATATCTCTTCACCTGCTGTTTATATCTCTTCCACCTACTGCTGTGTATATCCTCTCACACCTGCTGTGTATCTCTTCCACCTACTTGCTGTGTATATCTACTGCTGTGTATACACCTACTGCTGTTTATATCTTCACCTACTGCTGTGTATACCCTCCACCTACTGCTGTGTATATCTGCTCCCATCTGCTGTGTATATCCTCTATTCCCTCCTGCTGTGTATATCCTTCCTACTGCTGTATATCTTCCATCTTACTATATATACCTACTGCTGTGTATCCTCCACCTACTGTGTATCTCTTTCACCTGCTGTGTATATCTCTTTCACCTACTGCTGTGTTATATCCCCTTTCCTCCACCTACTTGTGTATATCTGCTCCATCTGTAACATGTATATCTCTCATCTGCTGTGTATATCTCCTCCACCTACTGCTGTGTGTTCTTATATCTTTTCTGCTGTGTATCTCCTCCACCTACTGCTGTGTATATCTCCTCCACCTACTGCTGTGCTCTTCCTACTGCTGTGTATATCTCTTTCACCTACTGCTGTGTATATCTCTCATGCTCCATCTTTGCTATATATATCTCCACCTACTGCTGTATATCCCCCTCCCACCTGCTGTATATCTCTTCCACCTGTTGTGTCTGTCTCTGCTGCTATATATATCTCCCCTACCTTATCTGCCCATCTGCTGCTATATATACCTGCTGTGTATCTCCCTCCCTTACTTGCTCTGCTGCTATATATCTCCACCTACTGTGTATATCTGCTCCATCTGCTGCTGTGTGTACCTCCACGTGGGGTTGTAAGCGCTCCTATCACACCCGCGTGCTGGCCCGCCTGGCTGACCACTAGAAATTTTGTGACATGACTACCCCATCAGTGGTTGTCTGCAGGGTGTTTGTGTGTCCAAGCTTATCCCAGAATCAGTGTTTGTCGTGTTAAAAGCAACATACTGGTATTGAAAGCTAATCAAAATATGAATATGGAGACTGGCAATTCCCCGTAGTCTGGGAATGTAGTTAACCTAACCCGTGTTTGTGTGTGTGTGTGTGTGTGTGTGTTTTCACGTATGTAAACATGTAAACGTACGATTACATCTCAACATAATTACGCACTTTTCAACCAGATGATAGGAATAAGTATTACAAACCCAACCAACAGATTCTAAAAGGCGTGATCCTATCTTGTTATGTAGCCATGGATGGGTCACTAACTTCATTCTTATACCAAACTGTCCAAGAGTTTGAAAGCACGTTCTGACTCTTGGTGAGAAGCAACCATTAACCCATATCCTGGCTTGGATAAATGACCCATGAACCACAAGTTTAATGAACTCTGTCTCTGTGGCCATGAAGAAAAGAATATGTGAACGTCTAAACTTACAAAAAAGTCCTTAGAGTTAACAGCCTCCCGGACGAGACTTAAACCCCGAGGGATCGATGTGTGATCTCTGTTTCACAACAACAGTAATGAATTTTGTATTTTTATATCATGCTACAACCTAGTCAAGAACTCTGGCTTAAAAATTACCTGTGACGCTATCCTTTTACAAACAGTTTTTTGCCTTTATTTATTTTCATCTTTATATTTCAACACATTTTAGATACTTTTATTTAACCTTAAATCGATCAGGATTTTATACTTCTTTTTACATCTTTATTTGGACAAGATAATATTTACACACATTATTTATCTATATATATATATATATATATATATATATATATATATATATATATATATATATATATATATATATATATATATATATATATATATATATATATATATATATATAGAGAGAGAGAGAGAGAGAGCTGCGAGGCACTACCGTACGAGACGAAAATAGAAAGGTGCTGAAGGCTGGTAACATGGACCATATAACATCGAACATGGACCAACATGAAAAAATGCATGAAGTCTTCAGGCGCAACACGCAGAGATCTGGGGTTTAACATCGATGCCAATAAATCTAAGTAAAGCACGTGAGAGGTATTACACAGAGGAGGGGAGGAACATATTGCCAACATGGACCTTGAGCGAGTGAGTGAGTTTCCCTACTTAGGACCCAGTGTGTCCCCTAGTAACAAAATTAGTCTCGAAGTGGAGACTGAGGCAGGTCGGCTTTAAGAGCACCAGCTGCTCTCACTGGTTTACTTAAATCAAGAATCTTGTCCAGAAATAATAAGAAAATCTTTGACATACGGATCAGTGAGAGTAACAATGAATAAAAATGAATTTGCAAAAATACATCTCAAGACACTCTTGGGGGCTTTATCTTTAATGATATACAGAAATGGAGTCAGAGATATGCGAGAGATGGACGTGACATATTGCTCTACCAGGAAATGAAAGCAACATCCATGATGTATACGAAGATGATGTGAGCTGAGAGAGACCAGTAGGATGATTAAGAAGATGACAAGACGTGGCTGATGATCAGTCGACAGTGCACTGAGAAGGTACAAGAAAAAATAGAGCCACAGTTTTGGTAATTTTACAAACAATAACAATTATAAACACGATAGGTGTCCAAACTTCCCCTCCATCTCCCCAACACACACACACACACACACACACACACACACACACACACACACACACACACTCTCTCTCTCACAGGGTCCACACTTACAAAGGGTTGTATGATAAACATCTCTTGTCATAAGTAAAGATATAACTACGCACCTTACTGATTAACTGTAGCTGAGGTACAAAAATAACGTTTGATAAAGCATTGAAATTACCCCCAGGCTCTAATTTAACACTACACAGTCTCTTATCACAGGTAAAGAGACATAATTAAGATAAACTAACTCATTCATAAGCTTCTCGTATACCTTAAAGTTCGCTAATGATAGTGAAGAAGGATTGATAAGGTAGACCCACACGTAATAATTAATGAACATGACTTTGAAGGTTATTTTGGCACTTGAGCTAAAATCCACCAGTCGGGTATACTGTACTGTACTGTCTCACATCATACGTTACCAGGAATAGTTATCGTATACAAACCTAAGTGAATCATGACTCATGACTCGTTGAAGGGAAATACCGGATCAATATAGCTAATAACGTCTGCCGTCTGCTATATTACTGAGAAAAATCGTAACCACCCTGGTTTACACACTTACTAAACTACAATGAGACAATTACCAAAAGCCCCATTCAACCTTTAGATGAAAAAAATATAAAACTAGTTTAAGATCAATATATATTGTTAAACAGTAAAGTACTTCCCCCACACACACTAATTACATACATCACGACTAAATGAACCGGAGACTTGATAAGAGACATGTTAGATCCTAATTCGTATTTGTATTTCAATATTCAAAACCAAAATGTCAAGAAACAGAATAAACATTAAAAAAAATCCAGGAATTTCCATACTGTAGACTGCCATCTCCTAGACCGGTGGAGTATAATTTCATTCTATCACTGTGGAGATCTTCTCCCATTACGTCAATTTATGGTACATGGTATTTGTCCTACTCGCTAAATTCCTCTGAACGCCAGGAAATTATCGTCGATTAAACTTAAAACTTTAGTCATTGAACAAGTCAGCGAGAGAATATACCTACAAACTTAACTTCCTAAAATCTATTATAAATTTTTCTCTGCTGCGTCTCATATGGAAATGAAGAACAATATTGAAGAGCAAAAGTGCCTAAGTAATGTAGCTAAACTAATAACCAGATGCGGACGCGGAACCTGATCAAATTCTCCTCCTAAAGTCTCGGTTAGATTAGGTTAGGTTATGTTAGGTTAGGCTAGGTTAGGTTAGGTTAGATCAACTCGAGTTAAGTTGAAATTAGAAATTGGTAGATTAAGTTCAACTTGTTCCAGATCTAAATAATAACAACCACCCATAATGATCATACACAATACTTTAACAATGAACGAAAACCTGGGAAATTACTTTACTTCGTTAACAAAAATTATTGAAAGCGGATCCCAATGCACAACTGTGTTAGAGTAATGAAGCAATTAAAATATTCATTAATAGCTGGTAGGTGATGATAACCATTTGTGACAGAGATTGTTGTTTTGATATTATTAATTCATGTTTGGTCGAATTGTTGCAAGGTTTTATATTTTATGATAGCTCTCTCTCTCTCTCTCTCTCTCTCTCTCTCTCTCTCTGATTGTGTATTTCAATTACTCTCTTTCTTCTTGCATATATCTCTATTTCTGCCTGTCTATATAAATTACTATCTCTCTCTCTCTCTGATTGCCTATTTCATTTACTCTCTTCTTTCATCTCTTTTTTTCTGATTTTATATTTAATTTACTCTCTCTCTCTCTCTCTCTCTCTCTCAGCCTCAACCATCTTGGGGTATATGTGATCAGGTACCAGCAATAACATTAATAACAGCTATCGTCTTCCCAAGCAAATATTCCTATCCCCTCCCTCCAGTATTTACTACCCAGTACTGTTGATTCTAAGGTCATAATGATGATGATGATGATGATGATGGTAGAAATATATTGATGATGATGATGATGATGATGATGGTAGAAATATATTGATGATGATAATGATGATGATGATGATGATGATGGTTGAAAGATAATGATGATGATGATGATGATGATGATGATGGTAGAAAGATAATGATGATGAGAAATATATTGATGATGATGATGATGATGATGATGATGATGATGATGGTGAAATGATGATATGATGATGATGATGATGGTTGAAGATAATGATGATGATGATGATGATGATGATGATGATGATGATGATGATGATGATGATGATGATATGATGGTGATGATGATGATGATGGTAGAAAGATAATGATGATGATGATGATGATGATGATGATGCTGATGATGAAGATGATGATGATGATGATGATGATGATGATGATGATGATGATGATGATGATGATGATAATGGTGATGATGATGATGATGATGGTAGAAAGATAATGATGATGATGATGATGATGATGGTAGAAAGATAATGATGATGATGATGATGAAGATGAAGATGATGAGAAAGATAATGATGATGATGATAATGATGATGATGATGATGATGGTAGAGGGTGATGATGATGATGGTAGAGGGTGACGATGATGATAATGATGATGATGATGGTAGAGGGTGATGATAATGATAATGATGATGATGATGGTAGAAAGATATTGATGTTCATGTTTATGATAGAATTACTGTAATAATACTGTGATTACTGCACTCTGATCATAATATATAAATTTATACCACTACTTGCCATCTACGTCACACTGTAAAACTACTGTACTTATACTGTAATATACTGTAGGATTACCATGTTTATATCGTATACACTGAAGGATTACTGTAGTGATTTTTCTCACTATAGTGTGGGATTACTTCACTATAAATCCACAGAAAGAGAGGGATTACTAAACATGTTATAGTCTTATGGATTATATAAACTATGGGTTATATTATGAAGTAGTATAATTTATCATATACCTATAACAGAGGATTACTGAACTATGCTATGTGTTGTGGAATAATGATGTCATATATTTCGTGGCATTACTTACCTATAACTCTAATATATATTGTACAGTTCACTCTGATACTGTACCGGCAATATTATATAATACACGAGCCACACTGACGTCATCAAAACACATGTGATATTTGTTGACATCCGGAGGTATACAGGAGGGGGGGGGTGAGGGGGGAGGAGCTGACGCATACAGGTGAACAAACGGGTCATTTCCCATAATTACAAGGTAGTTAAAACAGGCTTATGGTTCGAGATAGTGTGGTAAAGTAGCGACTTAACACACAGGAACACAAACACAGCATCATACTTGTCAGATACGTATACAGTACATACACCGATATATACAAGTACATAGACAAAAAACGAGTATAGTAACAACACCTACTTGACACAGGTACACAGACACATAAACGTATACTACACACAGACACAGTAAGATAAACACACAAACACAACAAGTCACTGACACACACACACACACACACAAACGAGCACAATACACCACTCAGCTACAACCATGGCGAGGGAGTTAAAATGACGACCATTCATCACTAAGATAATCTTCTCAGTAAATTACAAGTGTTGGTGGCTGGTCGAGCTATTGTGTTGGGATCACACCTTGTACATCACATCCATCTTCTCTCCTGAAGTAGAGTAGAGGAAGGTACTGTACTGTACCTACTCAACACCTCACTAAGTTGAAGTTAGAATGAAACCCAAAAACATTAGAGAACGCATTTGAACATAAGAACATAAGAATGGAGGAAACTGCAGCGGGCCTATTGGCCCATACTGGGCAGTCCCGTTTACACCCAACCCCTATTGCTCATATAAGCATCCAACCTATGTTTGAAGCAATTCAGCGTATTCGAGTTAATGATGATATTTGGCAACTTGTTCCATTCATCCACCACTCTGTTTCCAAACCAGTGTTTACCTATTTCACGCCTAAATCTAAATTTGTCTAATTTAAAACCACTGTTACGAGTTCGCTCCTGGTTGGAAAGTTTGAGTACCTTTGTAATGTCCCCTTTGTTTAGCCCTGCCTTCCACTTGTACACCTCTATCAGGTCGCCCCTCGCTCTACGTCTCTCGAGGGAGTGCAAATTAAGATGCTTTAACCTGTCTCTATACTCAAGGTTCCTAATGCCCGCGATTAGTCTTGTCATTCTCCTCTGAATTCTTTCCAAGGATTCTATATCCATTCTATAATACGGTGACCAGAACTGAACTGCGTAATCCAGGTGTGGTCTCACAAGAGCAAGATACAGTTTTAGGATGACCTCGCTAGTCTTGTAACTAACACTCCTTTGTATGAACCCAAGTACTTTATTAGCCTTGTTACGAGCAAGAACACATTGTTTACTTGGCTTAAGGTTCCTACTTATCATTACTCCTAAATCTCTCTCGCAGTCGGATTTCTCTATGGCATCGTTGTTCATCTGGTATCTGGCTTCCCTGTTTACATCTCCTATACTGAGTACTTTACATTTGTCCACGTTGAATTTCATCTGCCATTTTTCAGACCATTCGAAAAATTTGTTTAGATCTTCCTGTAGTTTTGCTGAGTCCTCGTCAGATTTAATAACACGTCCTATTTTAGTGTCATCAGCAAATTTACTTATGTTGCTGTCTATGCCGATATCTATGTCGTTTATGTATATAATAAATAATAATGGTCCAAGTACTGAGCCTTGGGGAACTCCACTTGTGACGTTGCTCCAATGGGACTTAGTGCCGTTAATGCTCACTCGCTGTTTCCTGTCCTGTAACCACGCCCTAATCCATTTAAGGATGTTACCTTTGATGCCATGAGCTTCTACCTTTCTAATTAGTCTTTCGTGGGGGACTCTGTCGAAGGCTTTGCTAAAGTCGAGATATACCACATCATAATTGTGCCCCTCGTCCACCGATTCGAAAACTGATGAAAAGAATGTTAATAGCTTAGTTAGACAAGAACGTCCGCTTGTGAAGCCATGCTGGGAATCATTGATCAATCCTTGCTTCACCAGGTGATTTCGAATAGAGTTTGAAATGATTGCTTCCAGTAATTTGCCTACTATTGATGTTAGACTGATTGGGCGGTAGTTAGAGGATAGTGCTCTATCCCCCTTCTTGAACATCGGTATTACATTCGCTATCCTCCAGGATTCTGGTACTACACCTGTTTTTAAGGACATGTTAAACAACTTTGCTAAGGGAATACTAAGCTCTTCCTTACATTCCTTTAATACTCTGGCAAATATCTCATCAGGACCAGGTGACTTATTAGGCTTTAGTTTGTCTATTTGCTTACTAACATCGTAACTAGTCACTACTATCTCGCTCAGCAGCAGCCACGTCAATGATTAAATTGGTCCATACCAACTCCCTCCCCTGAACCCTCCTCCCCACCGGAATATCAACAACTTCTCGCCAGAAGTCACTATTTCATTTGGGAAAGGAATGGAACCAGTGTTGAATAGTGGTGAACAGTGCTGAAGTCAGTGAAAAATAACCCTTCAGTGACAGTTGAGTCTTACCCAAACTAACCTTCACACAGTGACAGTGAGGTCCCAGGTACCCAGTGATAATTCCCCTGAGACTCCACGATGGGGATGCCTAGGACCACACCTCACCCACTTGAGTGAGTGAACTCCTGTGACAACAGACCACGTGGTGTCCCCATGATGCTACGACACCACGTAGTGAATGAGTTGCTACAGCATCATGTGAAGTTCCTCATAACACCATCTGTGAGGGAATTGCTACACCACGTGATGCCCCTCGTAACACCATCTGTGAGGGAATTACTACGCCATTGATGCCCGTCATAACACCATCTGTGAGGGAATTATTACACCACATCAGGCCCCTCATAACACCATCTGTGATGGAATTACTACAACATCAGGCCCCTCATACACCATCTTTGAGAGAACTACTACATCATCAGGCACCTCGTAACACCATCTGTGAGGGAATTACTACACCACGTCAAGCCCCTCATAACACCATCTGTGAGGGAACTAGTACTTCACGTGATGCCCCTCATAACGCCATCTGTGAGGGAGTTACTACACTACGTGTCTGCTGTTCAACACCTCAGCTCACATGATCTACGTGTAAACATTAATCTGTATGTTCACTGTATGTTTCTTTACCTCTCTCTAATGAAGGCTTTTGTTAAACCACCAATGTATGTAATAAGTCATTTATGTCCAATGTGTATTTTCAGCCTTGGGGCTACAAACTTTTTCAATAAACCGTTTATTATTATTATTATTATTATTATTATTATTATTATTATTATTATTATTATTATTTACTGATTTTTTGAGTGGACGTCGTCAGACAGTGAGGTATCAGGGCTCGGTCTCCACATTCCAACACCTCACCTGCAGTGTTCCCCAGGGGACCAAGATGGGACCACTCTGCTTCCTCATCCTGATCAACGACGCTCTATCGGACACTCCTCACAGGTGGAACTACGTGGATGACTGCACTGTGGGGGTTTCAGTGGACAACACCGCACCAAACTACTCATCGCTACAAAGCACCTTGGACAGGCTACAGGCACGGACTACGGAGAACAAGGTCACCATGAACCACACCAAAACCGTAGTCATGCACATCAATACCGCCACCACTCCAGTGCAAACCCCAGCAGTCACAGTGGGTGCCCATCCTCTCCAGCTGGTGCAATCTGCCAAACTCCTGGGTGTAACTATAGACAACAAACTGGACTGGAAGGCCCATGTAAATAACACAGTCAAGGCAGCCTCGTACCATCTCTACATGCTACGACGACTTAGGTCACTTGGGATACCCACGCCAGAGCTGAAGACCATGTACACCACCTTTATTCTCCCCAAACTAACGTATGCGTCACCAGCCTGGTCGTCTTCTCTCAACTCCACCTAACAACGTCGGCTAGAGAAGGTACAGAAAAGGGCCTGCAGAATCATGCTCGGCGCAGAATACTCCGGCTACATCAACACTCTCTCCACCGTGGAAATGCCATCCCTCAGTGACCTCCACCACCAAGCACTGGAAAGGTTTGGCAGCCAACTAATGCACCACCCTAGTCATCGCCACCTCCTGCCACTGGCAGCCCCCCACCCACCTCGCGCAGTCCGCCACTACAACAAAATTCAGCCCATAAGAGCCGGCACTGATAGATATAAGAATAGCACCATCCCATCTATTGTTAAAATAATAAACAACTCCTGATTTATGTACTGTACAGCCCTGTAAATGTATTCAACACATATTATATCATTGTCCAAATCAAATGTAAGTCTGTATATTTTCAGCCACCGGCTGCAACTCTATTAATAAACCGTTTATTATTATTATTATTATCACACACACACACACACACACACACACACACACACACACGATATTCGAGTATCATGAAATAGAACTTGAGTGTAAAGTGGGTGTCCCAATAGGCACATAACAGATGGAGTTTGTGTCCAGCCTTATAGTAGAGTTTAAGATGTGGTACTGTACCTCTTTCTTCCTCCCTGAGGTAAGGTAGAGGGGGTGAGGTACTTCCTCCCTAAGGTAAGGTATAAGAAGGGGTGAAGTACCTCCCTTCCTCCCTGTGGAATCTCCATCTTTCTACCTCTTCTGGGTCTTTTAGACCACTTTAAAATTTTCTTTTGACGACGCAGGAGTGGGACCCTCTTATGTTAGTGCCATAAAGGGCCTCACTACAGGCACAAGGCGGCAGACTGCTTCCTGGTGCAGCTGCCCTAAGAGTGTCACTAAGGTGTGGAGGACAACACCAGACGCTGCCAATTGTTTGTGCTTTTTTTAATAATAAGATTTCTCGCCTTGCAAGCGAGAAATCCCAGGTTCGATTCCCGGGCAGGGTGAAACTACTGGCAAGTTTCTTTACTGTATTTGCCCCTTTTCTGTCCAGCAGTAATTAAGAACTTGAATGTTATTCGAGTTGCAGATCATGGTTAGCCAATGCATTTGGCGAGTTGTCCTGTCTTTTCGGACTATCTCTTGACAATGGGTCATACAGTTCGTTAACTTATGATATATTCGTTGCGTTGGCCAAAACGTCTACAAATTGACGCCTTAGTAGCTCTAGAGCCACCCAGCCTCGAACACGAGAGACAACTAATATTTATAAAGTACCAAGATACTTCATAAGCCAATGAACAAATTACATTCAAACAATACTTCCATAAAGAAAAAGGATAAGACTTAACAATTAAAATTTGGCCACAGCAATAAGGTAACAGCAGAGGATCAAATAACCTGCTATAGAAAAGAGCCACACGCTTGTCTTCCTCCCAGCGATGAAAAATAAAATGTAAAACATACTGAGAGGCCTAGGAGGAGGATGCTCAGGCACCTGTAAATGTAAGGTGATAGTGTGTCACGAGTATGACTTCAGGATATATGTCTAGGGATATCATATTCTCATTAGGAATCCCCTTATCACCATAACGGCTACTGTATTATGTTCGTTATCATCATATTCCCATCTGTTATCTACTTATAATGTCTCTTTGTTTAGTTTCGGTATCTCTGACATTACCATCATCATCATCATCATATGCATGTCTTCGAGCATTAGCTATTTACGTAGTTATCATTATCAATCATCATTATCACATCATGTTTATTATGGTCACTATTATTACTTTTTGTCACTGTTCTTATTCTCAACATCAACAAAAACATCATCACATACTTTATATAATCAGCATCAATCCAATATCACTTTTATTATATTTCTCTTATCTTCCTCTTTTATTCCCTCTTTGCATCTAATTTCCCTACTCTTTATCTCTCTCTCTCTCTCTCTCTTTCCTTCTTTTTACATTCTCATTCGATTTGTTTTTATATTTCTCTCTTTCTCTCATTTGCCACCATCTTCCCTCCTTCTTACCTCTTCTATACCATCTCCTTACCTCTGTCTCTCTCCCTTCCATCGCTTTTTATCTTTCTCCCTCTACTTATTTCCCACTTTGCTTCAACTCTCTCTCTCTCTCTCTCTCTCTCTCTCTTTCATAATTTTTCCTCTTTCTTTCATCTTTTTTTCCTTTTCTTAATTTGTTTCTTTCCTTATTCTCCCTCTTTCTTTCAGCCATTTCTCTCTCTCTCCATTCCTTGTTCTTTCTACCGTCTTCTTCTTATTTATATTCCTATTTTTACCTCTCTCTCTCTCTCTCTCTCTCTCTCTCTCTCTCTCTCTCCAGGATTTCCCTTCACCCTCTCCTAATTCTTTTAACGATGCTTTAGGGTCCATTTGAGGTCTGCAATTGTGGCGCTACATATATCAGATTGCATACGTGGAAGTGCATATGTTAAATTGTGTGTGTGTGTGTGTGTGCAGCTGCATATATTAAATTGCATGTACACTGTTGTATATGTAATACCGCTTATGTTCAACTGCATATGTTAAGTTGTTTGTTTACATATACAAAATCGCACTTAGTGGCTCTGAAATTGTTGAATGACTTATGTAAAGCCATATTAATGATCAACACACACAAACACACACACAATACCAGGAATTTTTTTGATTAGCTGCATTAGACAGCTCTATACACGCCTTTCTAGATTGATCGACACACTGATAGACTTTTCCTCCTTCACCCCTCGCTCCTTTACCCCTCTCAAACCTAAAGCACGTCACTTAATCCTCACTAACGCCACTTACTCCTTACCAACGCCACTTATGTCTCACCCTTCGGCATCCTTGTTCAAAGTGCAGCGAGGTCATCTTATCATTCACTCACCACAAGAGTTTACTTCACTTAAAAGACACTATATCACTGCCGCACCAAGAGGCTTATACCAATCAATCTTATGTACATTTAGAGTTTTATTACCTACTTGGTAACCGTGCGTGATTCCTTATCTGTTGTACTGTATATGCTCGGTATGTAAGTATGTATGTATGTATGTATGTATGTATGTATGTATGTATGTCACCAAACACACAGTTATAACTCTCCCAGCCTACCCTTTAAGATCTCTCTCTCTCTCTCTCTCTCTCTCTCAGCCTCATTAAAGATGGATCAGCAGTGGGAGGGCAGAGCCTAAGTTATATCTGATGTATGTTAACACAGACTCACCCTGTTAAGACGAGGCGGGAGGCTCTAACTTTACAGGCTATTTGGATTCAATCAAAATTCCCCAGTGATTGTTCTTTCTGTCGGAAATTTGATAACAATCGTAATCACATCTTTAACCCAGTTCTCTGTAAAAGTTAATTAGATGATTTAATAGAGGCATTTTGTGATGTATAGAGTTATTTATTAGCAAGAATTTAAACTAGTTTGTATATACGGATGATCAATATAGAAACAATAAATTAATAGCAACATTACTAACGTAACTTATTTTACCCATAGTTTAGCTACGCTACGATAGTAAACGACTTGTTAAATGAGGGATCGTTTTCCAAGGTACCGAGGCATCAGTATCAACCTCTAAGTGTTGACCCTCGATTGCTGGTACATCTACTCACTAATTCCTAACACAACAAATATTTCCCTCCTAGTAGAGACTCACTACTTCTCTTACCTTAATTTCCAAATCAATTATCCTCCCGCCCTTTATCACACCAGTGTAGACACACCAATCCCAACTAGTACAATCTCCTAAAATCTCACACACTCACCAATCCTCCGACTCCCCACTACCTATCAGATCACCCAATCGTTATGGGGTCTTAACCGCTAATCCTACCACAAAGAGACTGGAAATCGGGCGTTAAGCCAGAAGGCTACGGGGGGCGTTAATCTGGTATAGGGCAACTTGGTGTATAAATCAGTGAGTCCCTCGGGCACTGATTTATAGCCTCTCACCAGATACTATTCAATTAAAACTTTGACAGAGGGGAGGAAGCACTCGATAGGGTGTCTGTTGGCACACACATGTGATCTTGGCTTCTCCCAGACCGCCACTTCTTACTGCTGCTTCCTGTTGGAGTTCTCTCCCCTCTGTTGAACCACAATGGATCTTCCTTCCTGTTTTTCTTAAGCTGGTATTTCCTGTTAGGATTTCATGTTGTTGTTCCGTATAGATGTACTTTTTTCCAGCCTGTATAACTCCAATGGGTTGTCCTTCCTGGTTCTCATTGGTTGGTATTTCCTGTTAGTGTTTCCTGTGTCTGTTCCTTGTTTCTGTGGTGTTTACTCGACCTAAGACGATACAGTAAGTCTCTCGGCCGAGGACATTGACAAGTGGTATAGTCCTGAGGTCTTGCGTACAGGATTTCATTTTCTGTTTTTCTGGTTGGAAGAAACTGGAGGGAGATCATCGTGAATGGACCCTTGAAAAAGATATATATATCATCGATAGCTTGGAATTTCTGCAGCTCCTGAGAATGGGATTGTGGCTGAATGTGGGGAGAGAGAGGGAAGGCAATAGAAAAGTGGACAGGGGCGAGGAGGAGGAGGAGGAAGGGAATGAGTGGTAAAGAGAGTGAGATAGGGGAAGAAAGGAGGAGAGGTGTGAAAGAAATTAGGAAAACGAAGGGAAGGAGAGTGAGATCGGGGAAGAAAGGAGGAAAGGTGTGAAAGAAAGTAAGAAAGGAAAGGGAGGCAAGACAGAAAGAATTAGGTGAAAAAAGTGTGAACGAGGGATAGAAAAATGAAGATGAGTACAGAGTAGAGTATAGGGAGAGGGAGAGAACATTAGTGAGAGGAAGAAAGGACAGGAACGAAGGATTGTAGGTGACAGAGAGAAGGGGAAGAAATGGTTAAACAAAGTGAGAGAGAGAGAGAGAGAGAGAGAGAGAGAGAGAGAGAGAGAGAGAGAGAGAGAGAGAGACGTAGACACACACACACACAGCTAGGAAGAAAGCACAGGAGCATTCAAAAAGAGAAAGAGAGAAACATAGAGAGAGAAAGAGAGGCAAGAGCAAGGAAGAAGAAGGTGATGCAAGAGTGTGATTGGGTGAGAGGGGAATTTGATGGAAGAGTAGTAACTGGTGAGGGGAACGAGGAAGGGAAGTGAGAGAGAGAGAGAGAGAGAGAGAGAGAGAGAGAGAGAGAGAGAGAGAGAGAGAGAGAGATTCTTGAACAACACCACCTGTCGTCCTATAAGTATTGACTGACACACCTGGAATTCCATTATATAATCCTTTTGACTATAACCAATTATACCTGTGGCAGTAGTACATCTCTCTCGTAAAGATCACAAAGGAACAAGAACATTATTAATCAGATGTTTACTTAATCCTAACAAATCTTTATAATCCACATTTAAACCAAAGATATTTAGTTGTTTATTATGATTATCAGTTTATAAAAAGAGCTTTATTTTTTATATATACCCAGATATGATTATTTTTCAATGTTCAAATTATATCAGTCAAAAGTCACACGTCCAATAAATATTCATACGCTCTTTAAATGCTCATATGATCCACAGCTGCACATATGATCCACACCTGCTAATATGATCCATAGCTACTCATATGATCCACGGCTGTACATATGATCCACACCTGCTCATAAATTTATGATCCACACCTGCTAATATGATCCACAGCTGCACATATCCACACCTGCTCAGATGATCCACAGCTGCTCATATGATCCACACCTGCTCATATGATCCACACCTGCTCATATGATCCACACCTGCTCATATGATCCACACCTGCTCATATGATCCACAGCTGCACACATCCACACCTGCTCATATGATCCACACCTGCTCATATGATCCACACCTGCTCATATGATCCACACCTGCTCATATGATCCTCTGAGACCCTTGAAACCAGGCAATTAGAGACCCAGAACAATATCTTTACACAAGTTGTCAAAAAAGCACACGAGAGCTGCACCATTTATCATACGAGTGGCAGACACACGGCGGGAGGGGAGGTAATGGTGCAGGAGGTGGTGGTGGTGATGGTGCTGTTGGAGGTGCTGGTACTGGAGGAAGAAGAGGAGGTGGTAGTGGTGGTGGTGGAGGAAGAGGTGGTGGTAATGGTACAAAAGGAAGGAAATAGTGGGGTAGTAGTAGTAGTAGTAGTAGTAGTAGTGGGAGAAAAAAAGTTAATACAGTACAGTACACATGATTTTCCCCTTACCCTTTTTGTTTACCAACCATTACATGATTTATATAACAAAATCATCTGCGTATTTCTAAAAATTTAACCAGCAATTTTCTGTATTTTTACCCCAGTCATAAAACACATCAAGATACAGTTAAAAGGATCTCGCGATATACTGATCTCTCGGTTGAAATTTAAGCGTGTATACCAGTCCCAGTTTGTCTCTTCTCTTCCTATTCATTTAAGAGATAAGAAGATTGTATTACGATAGTGCTTAATTCGCTGCCATACACAGTAACTAAGTGGGTGGATCTTGGTGTTTTAGTTAAGTATGGCATCAGTCCATTACGTCCTACGCCAGACATAAACAACATACTGCGTTCGTTGTGGCGGAGAAGAAAAAATATATATTGGCAGCGATTGTATCACAGACTTCTTATTTATACTCCATTTCTTTATAAGGGACTAACCAGCCACGGAGAATATTTATGCAAATTAGAGCTTAATCGCATTTAGCCGTCACCTGCACCGCATAATTAGGCATCCCTGAAGCTCCTGTTTGACGCCACTGTGATTATGTCGTCAGATTGCGAGCAAATTTCCGTGTAATTTAGCAATTTGCGTCAGGCAGGTGGCGGGACCAGAGGCCGGACCCGTGACATATGGAGGTACTTAGCTCACCACACAAGTTATTGGACACTCACTGGCTTCTAAAGATGGAGAGAAACGCCACACCAGGAATAATCGTGAGTTGATTCTCCAATACGAAGAATAATACTAATGGTGGCTATGGGAAGAAGAAGAAGAAGAAGAAGAAGAAGAAGAAGAAGAAGAAGAAGAAGAAGAAGAAGAAGAAGAAGAAGAAGAAGAAGAAGAAGAAGAAGAAGAAGAAGAAGAAGAAGAAGAAGAAGAAGAAGAAGAAGAAGAAATAAATAATAAAAGAAGAAGAAGAAGAAGAAGAAGAAGAAGAAAGAAGAAGAAGAAGAAGAAGAAGAAGAAGAAGAAGAAGAAGAAGGAAGAAGAAGAAGAAGAAGAAGAAGAAGAAGAAGAAGAAGAAGAAGAAGTTGAAGAAGAAGAAGAAGAAGAAGAAGAAGAAGAAGAAGAAGAAGAGTTGAAGAAGAAGAAGAAGAAGGAAGAAGAAGAAGAAGAAGAAGAAGAAGAAGAAGAAGAAGAAGAAGAAGAAGAAGAAGAAGAAGAAGAAGAAGAAGAAGAAGAAGAAGAAGAAGAAGAAGAAGAAGAAGAAGAAGAAGAAGAAGAAGAAGAAGAAGAAGAAGAAGAAGAAGAAGAAGAAGAAGAAGAAGAAGAAGAAGAAGAAGAAGAAGAAGAAGAAGAAGAAGAAGAAGAAGAAGAAGAAGAAGAAGAAGAAGAAGAAGAAGAAGAAGAAGAAGAAGGCAGAACAAGAAGAAGAAGAAGAAGAAGAAGAAGAAGAAGAAGAAGAAGAAGAAGGAAGAAGAAGAAGAAGAAGAAGAAGAAGAAGAAGAAGAAGAAGAAGAAGAAGAAGAAGAAGAAGAAGAAGAAGAAGAAGAAGAAGAAGAAGAAGAAGAAGAAGAAGAAGAAGAAGAAGAAGAAGAAGAAGAAGAAGAAGAAGAAGAAGAAGAAGAAGAAGAAGAAGAAGAAGAAGAAGAAGAAGAAGAAGAAGAAGATAATTCCGGGACAGTATTAATAAAGGTGACAATAGTAACATCACCATTACCATCATATGACCATTTCCATTATTATCAGTATTATGATTACCATTAATATTTCCTCTTTTATTCTTTCTGCACTATTTTTTTCTCTTACCTTTTCTTCTTTTTTTTATTTTTCGTTTTATTTCATTTTTCACGACCTTAATACATTTTTCCGTGATTCATCGAACCTTTCTTAATCATGAATTAAATTATTACCTCATTGTACCTCTGTTCTGTCTCTATGGCGGATTTAAGTGTTTAATGTCATCTACTGGGGAAGAAACAATGGAGCCTATGTGTGTCACCTCCTCTTTTGCTAATAACGTTATAATATCTACATCACACCCCAAAGAGATAATGTTAGGGTGAATTTCAACAAAACTTTAGTGATGTTGGATAATATGAAGATTAGCTCGAACCCTCTGCTTATATCACCTCATGATTAAAGGCACTAAAGCAACCTGTCGGGGGGGGGGATAGATTAGGTTAGGTTAGGTGACATAAACTGGAGGTGCTAATATTCATATGATCCGTATTTTACATATTTAAGGAAACTGGAGACTGAGAATGAGGTGAAATCAGTGAAGAGCGAATAAGGTCTGACTTTAGAAAGGTAAATCGTGTGGGAAAAAACAACAAGCTACCAGTACTGAATAATGTATATGAAACAAGACGATTAATTATATTAATGATACAGAAACGCTTAAGTTATAATTCAAAGGTTAAGTAATGTCAACAAACAGAAGACTAGACGAACACTGGACAAAAGAAGGTGGTGAACCAGATCCCACGAGATAAGAAAAGTCCCAGAGAAAGACAACTAATAAAGGAGTGGAGGAAGTAAGGAAAGCTTAGAGATTGTCCTGGGTCAGGAGAAGGTAACGGGGAAAGATTGTAGGAGCATGTGTGGAAGTCCTTCATCCACCAGTAGAATGATACGATACTACAGTACATACACACACACACTCATATGCAGTGTGTGTGTGTGTGTGTGTGTGTATATATATATATATATATATATATATATATATATATATATATATATATATATATATATATATATATATATATATCCCCTAAAAACGCACAGGTTGAACGCCACATTGATCTCGGACACTGGTGTAGGAGCTGCACCATTAGGCTGGCCCTCCCGCTTTTGTCTAGAGCTGGTGGCGTGAAGAGCGCGACACACGTCATGGGGAGCATGCATAGAAAATATCATGGTGGAGAGTGAAGGGAGTAATGTTCAGAGAAAGAGAGAGAGAGAGAGAGAGAGAGAGAGAGAGAGAGAGAGAGAGAGAGAGAGAGTAAAGAAAGAGGTCAAGTGAGGCAAAGACAAACGGACAAACAAAGGGAGAGAGAGTTAATAAAAGGGTTAGAAATAAACACTACGAGGAAATGAATGAAATAAATTATGCATTAATTGAAATGTCAGTTGCAGGTAAAAATGAGCAACAAGCAAGTAGCATTAAAGCACAACTAACAAAGAGGAATATTAAACAAGAGGTGATATTTACAACACACTTTGACCTTTAAAAACGAGTTATCAAAACACAATACTGTACAATATAACATAAATGGCATCCGTCTTCTCATTAATATAAAAAAAAAAAAAATAATAAAAATAATGTCAGATCTGTGTCGGGTTCATGTTTCTGTACCCAGGATAATCTCTGCCTCGCCACGTCAGTCTCTCACCTTTTTAACCAAATTTCAAAACTGTTAAACGCTGATTTATTAATACATTTTGGGAAGAGAAAATATCTTATAATGTCTAGGTTGAACCAAAGCTACATAGTGTGTTAAGACTGGTAGAGCTCATCAGTAACTCCATATCTATACACTACAGTACTCGTTATAGTTAGGTTGATGCACCGATAATCTCAATATTACTTTTAAAACTGGAAAAGGCAAAATTATACTGAAAATAAAAATCATTGTCCTAATTCCACATTACTATTAACAAGCAAAAAATTCTCACTATAATGAGCCGGATGTTTTTATCATAAAATAATTTAAATTTCGTTTGATCTCGTCAACTTATTTCATTAATGGTATCCTGTTTTTTTTCTATCAAAAGCAATGCATTTATGTTATATTTTTATACACAACTTATCAATACAGTATTTTTAATTATTATTATGTTTATCATGTTTATTATACAAACAATAAAATTATTTTAACTCCCATCTGATAATATGTTTACTCGCCTCTCCGTTAGTCCAGTGATCACTCTCGCCCTCTGCTATTATCGCCACTAACTTGCCGCAGTATTTTTTTTTTAACTCAGAGTATCGTTAAAATTCGCTAATTCGGTCTAATTGACTTAGGTAGCTTATACTATTACGCTCCCTAGAGAGTTCTTGGTAATTTGCTAATCTAAAAGTCGGACATAATGTATTATTGTGTGAGTTTTGTATCATGAACCTTGTATTCTTATGATCGTTACACCCATGCAATTTACCACGAACTTTACACGAGTATCATTCAACCACCTGGACCAACACAAGAGGATTTACAGGAGAAAGGGTTACACATTACAGCAGAAGATACAGCAGAGGTGATAACAGGACTCAGCGCTACGTTAAGAGAGACTTGAGTCAGGTTTTAGTTGGGATAAGGAGAAGCTCAAGACGCCAGGAGATTCTAGCCCGGAGGTTCATCGCTGAGACACACTGGGGTGGGGGGGGGGTATCAGGTCAAGACATTACTGCTTGTATTAGGTGAGATCAGGTCAAGGAATTTAAGGGCTTAGGTGGTAAGGAATGGTGCAATAATGGTGGTGAATGTGGTGCAGACGATGGTGGTAGCGTAGTTTGTGGTTGTGGTTGTATGGTATACGCGATTGTGGTGTTTGTATACAGTGTGTTGTATCGACGAACGGTCCGGCGTATGAACCTCACTATCACTTTATTCACTAGTTATCTATACTTCCCTTCCTCATTATTTTTGGTCGCTCATTATCTCTGTTATCGTAACCATTTGTTTCTCTATTTCGTAAGCAATGTGTTTCTCGTTCCTCTTCAATTATCTGTCGTGTGTGTGTGTGTGTGTGTGTGTGTGTGTGTGTGTGTGTGTGTGTGTGTGTGTGTGTGTGTGTGTGTGTGTGTGTGTGTGTGTGTGTGTGTGTGTGTGTGTGTGTGTGCATCTTGTCACTTCCTTCTTTCTTGTTCTAGTCTTCTACAGCTTCTATACCACTCTTGATATTCACAAATTAAAACACTGCAAACATAGTTTTACCAAGGCCATCATTTTTCTCTTCTGCCTCTTCATTTAACTGAGCAAAAACCTAAAGCAAATCCAAACTTTGATGACATTCGCCGCACTCTCTGACGATGCCTCAATAAAGGCAATAATTGGCAGCTTTGTCTTTCAGTTGGAAAGATTTGCTACGAACATTGAATTAAAAATGTTTCTCTGAAGCTACAACTTCAAATTAGCTAAATCTTCTCTCTTGTTCACAATGTCTGTAGTAATTACTGTCATTAAGTCTCTGGTGTTTTTTAATTAACCTTAAAATCTTGAAATAAGTTCTTCATCATTGTAACGCTAAAAAAGACAAACGTTTCTCTTTTGTCCATCACAGTGTAGCAAGAGAGACCTGGGGTCGGGACTTAGCCAATGGACAGTTACATCCAATAGTTAAGACGCCCGCCGCCAGCCTCCTGATGCACTCTTGAATATGATTTCATGCAACTGTAAGTGTGGTTGTGGCTGCAGCAAGCTTAGTCTTCAGGTTCACTGTTAACCGATGTTCACCAAGCTGAAGATCCCAGTGATGTTGTGTAGTGTGACGACAAACATCTCCAAGTGGACAATGTTAATTTTCTGGTAATGATGGGCATTGACAGACAACAACTTTCACTTCCGCTGAACAAACACTTAAGAGGAAACTGAACTTAGAATAAATACATCAACGCATAACATTGTATTCCCTGTGTCTTTTTTAATAAATATGAATACGTCATTGATACTGTGACGTCACTGTGTACCTTGGATGTATCAAAAACATTTTTTTCTGAAAATTTGGCTATAGTGTATGCTGACATAAGTGTGTAATACATTGTTATGCCCAAAATGGCTTGTTTTCTGGGTAAAACGCAAATAAGATTATCCCAGGTGTTCTCATAAAGGTTATGACGTCATTTACAGGATAATGGTGAAAGACCACATGAGATACTTAAGGACTTTAAAGTGTGTGTTACTTCAGAGGTTCAGGGAAATTAGCCAATACGTTTCATCCTTCTTCTATTGTTTTCCCAAATGTTGAGCAAAAACTGTCTTAATTTTACTGACCTATAATGCTCACCATAAAGGATATTACCACTTTCAGGCTGAGATTCCGAATTATTATTTTTTTTTAATCCCGAAAACCTGAGAATAATTCTGTCTTGTAACACTGACACATGATACACTATCTGAGTGTGTCATCATCTGCATCATAAAAATAAGCAGTGGTTATTATTGTATTTTCTGGTTGTAAAACTTCATTTATGTTTTTTGTTCTTGATAATAACGTGTCATCCAACACAAATTACAATAATTATTCATCCTTGTTGGTAACTCCTCCCTGAGACACCAAAGACATCACAACATAGTAACTCAAAATTCCTCCCATCTCTTCCTCCCTCCCTCCATACCTTCCACCTTTCTTCTCTTCCTTCCTCACACCCTTTCCCTATCCACTATTTACAATTATTACGCTCTCTCATTTTCTCTTCTCATTCCTCTCCCTTCTTCCTCTTCTCCCCTTCCCGCTTTCTCCTCTACCTTCCCTCCCTCCCATCAACACACCATAGTCGTAGGCGGGAAAGTTTATTATTGCTGCGGAACGAAAAAAAAATAAATAAAAAACTTTAATTAAGCGACAGAAAAACAGAGCAAATAACAGTTTCTCATAAGTGTGGCGCCGCCCCCTGCCACGACACTACCGCCTGACGTCATTAGGAACACGTGTTTACCCCAACTGGTGAGAACTTGGGCGATTACGGGCGGAAATGGTCGATTCGCGACCTGGTTTCAGTGTGGAGTACGTGAGAGAGGGTGTAGGGGGGAGTTGTGTCGTGTTTGTGTAGTGGGTGGGAGGGAGGGAAGGTCGAGGATAGACACAAGGAGATAGAAACAACGAAACAGAGAAAGAGCGAAAGAGAGAGAGCAAAAAAGAGAGAAAGAGATCAACACAGAACAAGTCTACGTTGCTGACCAGAGCTATACCAGCAGACACCCAACAGAGTCAGACAGACAGACAGATATATATAATACGATCCAACGTTACAAGAAGAGAAATGTATCCCAGGAGAGAGAGACAGGGAGAGGAAAAGCTAGCAAGATTGAGGGAAGTTCGTGTAAGTGTCATGGAGAATAAATAGCAGTTTCTTCGAGTTCCTTTCCTGAAGAAGCGGAGGTGAAATTTCTTGATGTCGGGTTGTTAGAGTTTCGGGAAAGTGATTTGTCAGTGTTTTTTGTTTTTCTTTTTTCTCGTCGAGGTGGTGAGGGAGGGAGGGGGTTGTGAGCTTACGAAAGATCCCCTGGAAAATATTAATAAGTTATCTAATTCCAAAATGAAGATGTTATTGAAAAAGAACCCTGATCTCATCAAACAGCTCTCTCAAATCAATCCCACTTTACCTTATATGTATGGATTGATCAAAACACACAAGCTTAACAATCCATTACGTCCTATCGTGAGTTCTGTGGGTTCTGTTACTTACAAATTATCCAAGTGGCTGGTAAAGATGCTATCCCCTCTTACAGTGATTTAATTGATAAACTCAAAAAACACAATGAACCTTGCGAATTAATAAGTTTTGATGTAAATTCACTGTTCACTAGAGTACCTGTGAAAGACCTACTTTCATTTCTTAAAGATAAATTACAACTGTTAGCTTTAACTATTGAACATGATACTTTCCTCAAATTGATAGAGTTATGCGTAACTGACAATGTGTTTAGAGCAAATGGGAAGTTCTACAAGCAAATATTTGGCATGAGCATGGGTAATTGTCTTTCTGCTCCTCTAGCCTGTATTTATATGGAGTTTTTTGAGTCTAGATTACTACCCAATATAGTGGACTTTATTCCTCCTTGGTATAGATATGTAGATGATGTTCTTTGTCTTTGGCCTAAAAACAGTGACCCATTGGAATTTTTAGACAAGCTTAATGATATTGTCCCAAGTATCACATTCAAAATTGAAAGAGAAATAAATGGATCCCTTCCATTCCTTGATATGCTTATCATGAGAAATGGCCAAAACTACAAATTTAAGGTATACAGAAAGCCCACACAGGTAGACCGTTTCATACACTTTTTATCGAATCACCTGGAGTCTACCAAAATGTCAGTTTTTTCTGCTATGTTCTTAAGATGTCTGCGTATTTGTGACTCTGAATTTATTGACGATGAATTGAAACACATTCGATCCATTGCACAGAAACTCGGGTACCCTTCTGTGTTTGTTGATCGTTGTTTTAAAAGGGCTAAAAAATCCTTTCATTCCTCTCAAACCAGGCAAATTCCTACACTTAAGAATATTTTGACTCTGCCCTATCGTAATGAATTTGTCCCGTTAGTTCGGTCCCTCAAGCTACTAAATATTAATGTTGTTTTCAAGTATGACTCAACCATTACCAATATGTTAATAAGAAATAGCCCAAGTTTGAATGTAAATGGAAGTGTTTATTGTATTCCATGTAGCAAATGTAATTGTAATTATGTAGGACAGACAGGAAAAACACTGCAGCTCAGAATCAAACAACATAAGTACAATATCAGAACAGCATCTGAAAGCAGTGCCTTGTTCGTTCATGTTAGGAATAATAATCATCCCATTGGTTGGGAAAAAAGCTTAGAAGTATTTAAATCATCTTGTGTCACAGAAAGACTTCTGGTTGAAGCTAGTTTGATTAAGGAATTAAAATCAATAAACCTTAGTGATGGTCAGTTCAAAACTGATAATATGTTACATAAATTTATTTGTCAGTGGCCCAAGGTTAAAAATGCTTTGAAAACCTTTGATCTAGATGTATGATAGTTATTTAGTGGGTCCCTTATTTTTGACCTGACCTGACTAGTCACGTCACCCCCCTTCTCTTAAGCTCCTCTACGTGTGTGTTGGTGTGGGGATTAGTGGATGACATCATTATGACCTGACCTCATGTTTTTAAGGTCACCCTGTATATTTAAGCCTCTCTCTGTCCATGTAATCCAGTTGCCTCTGAAGATGTCTTGAATAAAGACGAAAGCTAAGGTGCTCCGTTGTTTCCCTTTTCCCGTGTGATTTTATCAAGATTTATCTTATCCACGTTTTCATTGTGGATCTACATGAAATATATATATATATATATATATATATATATATATATATATATATATATATATATATATATATATATATATATATATATATATATATATATATATATATATATATATATGCAAGTAAATCACTGTAGTTGCGCGTGATCCAGGTATATGCTGATAACCACAAGGAAAAAGAAAACGAAGTTCCCAAGCGCTTTCGTGTAATTCACATCTTCAGGGGTGAGTACTGTATCTATATTTGTGTAATTTACTCTCTAGCTCAATTTCACACTTGATCATTTATTTATCAATTTACTTAACAATCCATTTATTTACAAACCACATATTTACTTAATCACTAACCTATTACTTTATTACTTGCTTATTCAATTACCAGATGACTTGCATACCTAAATTACACTTATATTTATATATCTAAATATCTATCACAGGACAGGTGCTAGGGCCTGGCAGGGATCCCAAACAAGTGTATCCCCTCCCCTCCCTTCCACCCCCTCCCCGCCACCGCCCTCCTCGCCCTTCCTCTCCCCTCTCCCCTTGGCACTATAAGATGCTGCCGCCGCTAATGTTTTGTTTCGCTGTGATGATAGATGGTACATGATGCTTGCCGTCTGTGTTCTTAATGACTCGGAGGAAACAGTTGTGGTGGTAATGATGTGTGGTGCTTGTGGTGGTTGATGATGGTTGTTGTGGTAATGATGTGTGGTGGTTGATGATGGTTGTTGTGGTAATGATGTGTGGTGGTTGATGATGGTTGTTGTGGTAAAGATGTGTGGTGGTTGATGATGGTTGTTGTGGTAATGATGTGTGGTGGCGGTGGTGGTTGTTGTGGTAATGATGTGTGGTGCTAGTGGTGGTTGACGATGGTTGTGGTGGTAATGATGTGTGGTGCTAGTGGCGGTTGATGATGGTTGTGGTGGTAATGATGTGTGGTGGCGGTGGTGGTTGATGATGGTTGTTGTGGTAATGATGTGTGGTTGCGGTGGTGGTTGATGATAGTTGTAGTGGTCATGTGTGTGGTGCTAGTGGTGGTTGATGATGTTTGTTCTGGTAATGATGTGTGGTGTTAGTGGTGGTTGATGATGGTTGTTGAACAACATAAGAACATAAGAATGGAGGAAACTGCAGCGGGCCTATTGGCCCATACTGGGCAGTCCCGTTTACACCCAACCCCTATTGCTCATATGAGAATCCAACCTATGTTTGAAGCAATTCAGCGTATTCGAGTTAATGATGATATTTGGTAACTTGTTCCATTCATCCACTACTCTGTTTCCAAACCAGTGTTTACCTATTTCACGCCTAAATCTAAATTTGTCTAATTTAAAACCATTGTTACGAGTTCGCACCTGGTTGGATAATTTGAGTACCTTTGTAATGTCCCCTTTGTTTAGCCCTGTCTTCCACTTATACACCTCTATCAGGTCGCCCCTCGCTCTACGTCTCTCGAGGGAGTGCAAATTAAGATGCTTTAACCTGTCTCTATACTCAAGGTTCCTAATGCCCGGGATTAGTCTTGTCATTCTCCTCTGAATTCTTTCCAAGGATTCTATATCCATTCTGTAATACGGTGACCAGAACTGAACTGCGTAATCCAGGTGTGGTCTCACAAGAGCAAGATACAGTTTTAGGATGACCTCGCTAGTCTTGTAACTAACACTCCTTTGTATGAACCCAAGTACTTTATTAGCCTTGTTACGAGCAAAAACACATTGTTTACTTGGCTTAAGGTTCCTACTTATCATTACTCCTAAATCTCTCTCGCAGTCGGATTTCTCTATGGCATCGTTGTTCATCTGGTATCTGGTTTCCCTGTTTACATCTCCTATACTGAGTACTTTACATTTGTCCACATTGAATTTCATCTGCCATTTTTCAGACCATTCGAAAATTTTGTTTAGATCTTCCTGTAGTTTTGCCGAGTCCTCGTCAGATTTAATAACACGTCCTATTTTAGTGTCATCAGCAAATTTACTTATGTTGCTGTCTATGCCGATATCTATGTCGTTTATGTATATAATAAATAATAATGGTCCAAGTACTGAGCCTTGGGGAACTCCACTTGTGACGTTGCTCCAATGGGACTTAGTGCCGTTAATGCTCACTCGCTGTTTCCTGTCCTGTAACCACGCCCTAATCCATTTAAGGATGTCACCTTTGATGCCATGAGCTTCTACCTTTCTAATTAGTCTTTCGTGGGGGACTCTGTCGAAGGCTTTGCTAAAGTCGAGATATACCACATCATAATTGTGCCCCTCGTCCACCGATTCGAAAACTGATGAAAAGAATGTTAATAGATTAGAGAAGAACGTCCGCTTGTGAAGCCATGCTGGGAATCATTGATCAATCGTGCTTCTCCAGGTGATTTCGAATAGAGTTTGAAATGATTTTCCAGTAATTTGCCTACTATTGATGTTAGACTGATTGGGCGGTAGTTAGAGGATAGTGATCTATCCCCCTTCTTGAAAATCGGTATTACATTCGCTATCCTCCAGGATTCTGGTACTACACCTGTTTTTAAGGACATGTTAAACAACTTTGCTAAGGGCATACTAAGCTCTTCCTTACATTCCTTTAATACTCTGGCAAATATCTCATCAGGACCAGGTGACTTATTAGGCTTTAGTTTGTCTATTTGCTTACTAACATCGTTACTAGTCACTACTATCTCACTTAATTTGTTTTCTTCACTATCTCTGAATAGAGTCGGTGCCTCGGGTATCATGTTTAGATTTTCGGTGGTGAAAACTGTTGAAAAATATTTATTCAAATTATTGCTCATTTCTCCGTCGTTATCAGTGAGCTCGCCGGAGTCTGACCGTATTGGTCCAATCTTTTCTCGTGTTTTAGTTTGATACATTTGGTAGAATCCTTTGGGGTTTGTCTTCGCCTCCCTTGCTATCCTTACCTCATTATTCCTCTTTGCTTTCCTTATCTCGGTTTTAACTCTACTCGCCAATACCCTATAATAGTCCCGGAGGTGAATTTCGCCACGATTTATCCTTCTACCTATAGCCTTCCTTTGGCCAATGATGTTCTTTAAATAATTATTTATCCATTTAGGGTCATTGTTGTCTGATCTGAGTTTTTTGTATGGTATGTTCTGCCTTTGTGCATTAAGTAACTCACTATTTAAATTATCGTGGAACTCGGCAATCTCAGATCTCGTTATCAGGTCGGTGTCATCTGTCAGGTTCACGGCCAAGCGCGACACCCCCTCTCTCAGCTGCCTCTTTAAACTGTCAAAGTTTGCCCTTCTGAAATCTGGTACTTTAGTGGAATTTTCCTTACGTCTGCCCTGAAAATCTAACTGGAATCGAATTTCTTTGTGATCGCTGTTTGCAAGTTCGTTCCCTACCTCGACATTGCTAATGAGGTTTTCTCTGTTCGTCAGAACTAAATCCAGTATATTATTACCCCGTGTGGGTTCGGTTATATGTTGACTTAGGAAACAGTCCTGGATCGTCTCGAGAAAATCCTCTGATTCTGAATTACCCGTAAGGACAGTCCAATCTATTTGGCCAAGGTTAAAGTCGCCTACTATGTGGTAATGATGCGTGGTGGTTGATGATGGTTGATGATGGTTGTGGTGGTAATGATGTGTGGTGCTAGTGGTGGTTGATGATGGTTGTGGTGGTAATGATGTGTGGTGCTAGTGGTGGTTGATGATGGTTGTGGTGGTAATGATGTGTGGTGCTAGTGGTGGTTGATGATGGTTGTTGTGGTAATGATGTGTGGTGTTAGTGGTGGTTGATGATGGTTGTTGTGGTAATGATGTGTGGTGCTAGTGGTGGTTGATGATGGTTGTTGTGGTAATGATGCTTGGTGGCGGTGGTGGTTGATGATGGTTGTGGTGGTAATGATGTGTGGTGCTAGTGGTGGTTGATGATGGTTGTGGTGGTAATGATGTGTGGTGCTAGTGGTGGTTGATGATGGTTGTTGTGGTAAAGATGTGTGGTGGTTGATGATGGTTGTTGTGGTAATGATGTGTGGTGTTAGTGGTGGTTGATGATGGTTGTTGTGGTAATGATGTTTGGTGCTAGTGGTGGTTGATGATGGTTGTTGTGGTAATGATGCTTGGTGGCGGTGGTGGTTGATGATCACTCACTTTGTATTAATTAAACAGTGTCAACAAAAAACAAATTGTCTTTCATAATTCTTCAAAAGTCAGTCTACAAACTAAGGTTTATGGGGAACCGTCCTTAGCAACCTGAGTCACTGACGGGCCAAAATATACTAAAACAAATACAACACCCACTCTCATCCATACACGTCACAGTTTTTTTGTTTAAGCGCGATTCTGATTGGCTTATACAAATTTATACGTCAGACTATGTTTATAAACGCAGGAAAAACACCTTCAGGCATAAAGCTACACAGAGTCCTATCCCAGTTCACGTATGGCTTTAGTAATGAATTGTTCCACTAAAAATTGAAATTCAACAGGAAAATTCATGGCCTATCTCTCTCTCTCTCTCTCGGTTAACGTGGTGGACCGCTAGATAGTGCACGGTGATAAGAACATAAGAATGGAGGAAACTGCAGCGGGCCTATTGGCCCATACTGGGCAGTCCCGTTTACACCCAACCCCTATTGCTCATATAAGCATCCAGCCTATGTTCCATTCATCCACTACTCTGTTTCCAAACCAGTGTTTACCTATTTCACGCCTAAATCTAAATTTGTCCAACTTAAAACCATTGTTACAAGTTCGCTCCTGGTTGGATAGTTTGAGTGCCTTTGCAATGTCCCCTTTGTTTAGCCCTGACTTCCACTTATACACCTCTATCAGGTCGCCCCTCGCTCTACGTCTCTCGAGGGAGTGCAAATTAAGATGCTTTAACCTGTCTCTATACTCAAGGTTCCTAATGCCCGGAATTAGTCTTGCCATTCTCCTCTGAATTCTTTCCAAGGATTCTATATCCATTCTGTAATACGGTGACCAGAACTGAACTGCGTAATCCAGGTGTGGTCTCACAAGAGCAAGATACAGTTTTAGGATGACCTCGCTGGTCTTGTAACTAACACTCCTTTGTATGAACCCAAGTACTTTATTAGCCTTGTTACGAGCAAAAACACATTGTTTACTTGGCTTAAGGTTCCTACTTATCATTACTCCTAAATCTCTCTCGCAGTCGGATTTCTCTATGGCATCGTTGTTCATCTGGTATCTGGTTTCCCTGTTTACATCTCCTATACTGAGTACTTTACATTTGTCCACGTTGAATTTCATCTGCCATTTTTCAGACCATTCGAAAAATTTTTTAGATCTTCCTGTAGTTTTGCTGAGTCCTCGTCAGATTTAATAACACGTCCTATTTTAGTGTCATCAGCAAATTTACTTATGTTGCTGTCTATGCCGATATCTATGTCGTTTATGTATATAATAAATAATAATGGTCCAAGTACTGAGCCTTGGGGAACTCCACTTGTGACGTTGCTCCAATGGGACTTAGTGTCGTTAATGCTCACTCGCTGTTTCCTGTCCTGTAACCACGCCCTAATCCATTTAAGGATGTTACCTTTGATGCCATGAGCTTCTACCTTTCTAATTAGTCTTTCGTGGGGGACTCTGTCGAAGGCTTTGCTAAAGTCGAGATATACCACATCATAATTGTGCCCCTCGTCCACCGATTCGAAAACTGATGAAAAGAATGTTAATAGATTAGTGAGACAAGAACGTCCGCTGATGGCTGTATTGCCTAAGTATTACCACAGTGTATATTTCGATTCTGACTGGTGTATGAGGTATTGTAAGCTAACGTCTGTATATGTAAGGACGATAGACAGTTAGAGAAATTAAATGAAGGTTTATGTAGGATATTCGTTCATTCTGTGTGTGTGTGTTTGAGCGTGGGAACTGACGTGCTTCACTATGCCATATATTTACATGCTCTTAGTAATCTATACTTTTATTTCCAGTGTTTGATTATTATTCGACAAGGACAATACGCTTCTCAAAACAAACACACACACACACACACACTTTCTTCGATGCCCTACAAGACGCTAAGTACAGTACACAAATATGCATACTTTTCGACTTTTTGCTCACCTGTGTTATTTATTTTATTTATTTTGTATTCCTCTTCGCCACTGCCGTTGATACAAAAGTCAAATTGGTAAAAATAATATAGCGATTATAACTTTAACTTCCTGGTCATCAAGGAGAATACAAAATACATCGCTTTTGACTTCTTCTTATAAGTGAACTTCAAAGGAAATGTAGACGAACGAAAAAGACATCAGTTTTCGGGTTTTTTTCTGATCATATGAAAGAAAAAAATCAAAATTGAGAAGACAAAAGTTGTACAGTAATTATATTGGTCCAGTAAGTGGTCACTGTGGTGGGGGGGAGGTGAGGTAGGGGGGTAGCCACACCCTCTCTCTCCCCTCCTCCCTCCCTCTCAACGACACAATCTGGCGACGAAAAGTTTTTATTGCCAATTTTATGAACACGGAAGACCCGACCAAGAATGTCAAGTATCCTTCCTTCTCCTATCTTCTTCTGGCGGTGGTGGTCTTTCTGGTGGCCTTAGGCAAGTTTGGTCTCTCTCTCTCTCTCTCTCTCTCTCTCTCTCTCAAGCGCGTTCGAATACTGGCTATCTCGTTTGCTGTTTCTATCTTTCTCTCTCTCCCTCATTTGCTCTGTCTCTCTTTCGTTATCTGTTGGTCTCTTTTACTCGTTCACCCGGCCCCTAGTTCTCTCTGCCATTTTCATATATCTGGTTTTTTTTTTTACATTCTTTGTTGTGTCTTCGAGTGGAAAATATTTATTTGAATAAATGCTCACAAGCGATGACCGTCTCTTTAACACTGGAATTCCTCTGAATCACTCGAGAGTTTTCTAGCAGACACGAGAAAAGATAAATATATAGAGTAACATTACTCCTTCGGCCCCCACCACACCCTTATCAAATCTTCCGTTTCTATAGCAATCAAATCCGGAATCCTATACTTTTGACTTTTTTCTCATAACTATTGAGTTGATTGGCGCCATAATTGGTTATTTAGATCGTTCACTTTTATCTCTGGTTCCCTTTAACATTTACAATGGTTTCATATTGGTCTCTAGTTCAGATATAGTGTTCAGATTTTCACGCCAGTCCCCTCACTCTCTCCCCAATTCCTTGCTCAATTGTTTACCTTTATGATTATTTCTCCCCCCCCCCCATTTATAAATTCTTTAACCTAAATACCAGTGCTTTTGAAGGAGATTTTTTGTCAAAGTTGTATAAAAAGTCTTTCGTAAATGTACGGTACATATATAAATATTTTCACTCTTCTAACACCTTAAAATGTATTCATTCATTCTCGCTCTCCATCACCTTTATCCAGTGAACTGTTTCTCTTAGATCTTCACGATAGTTCATATTATCTCACCTTTACATTCTCCTCCTCTTTATACTGTACATGTATATTCCGAATTAAACGTCCCTGTTATCCACTCTAACCTCACTCGATTGCCTCTCATGGTCTGATAAGAGAAGCTGCAAGTGAAACATGTCACTGATATAGCATTATTATTTTGTTGATTGGAGTCCCCAGTTGTAGCTGCCAACAACATTCATAAGACCAGCAGGACTTTAGTGATAAGTCCTGTGATAAATTCCAATTCAATCGTCAATTCGTTCTTCAACTATTCACCAGCAGACATTCCAGCTATTAATTATTACCAAAATAACAAAGTCGAACTGGTGAATAATTGGGAAATAAGGACAGGTATTGATATTTAATGAACTTGGTTTATATATTAATGGTAGTCAGGCATAAATCCATTAATTAGTTAATGACTGGAAGCTACACCTGTTCAGCGTCGTTGTGTGTGTGCCGTTAATAGCACCAATCACAACTTTGTTTACATCTCAGTGAAGACAAGATACAGGGCTGTTATTACGCCCCTTTCGTCTTATCTCATGCTTACGTGTTCTTGCTCAAACATCGATCAATGATTACACAGCAGCGTTTCTCCCCTATATCTTTTATGCCACAAATCCTCCTAAAACCAGGTCTTTAAGAAGCGTAACGACCCGTAGTGGACATATCCTCAAGATAACGATAACACGACGCCGAGATAAGGGAGTAAGTGGTGTAGTAGAAACTTAGAATATTGGTCATAATATCGTTGAAAGGTGTGGCCATTATGGTAAGGACGCGCCCCTGTCACCCATTAATATGTTACATGTATGACACTATGTTAGATATGTGGCACTGCATCTTTATGCGTGACACTGTATACTAGATGTGGCACTGCTGTGTGGCACTGCATGAGATATGTATGAAACTGTTTGCTAGAATTGTGGCACTGAATGTTGCAGTTAACATAAAAAAAGTTTAAGATTCATGGCTCTCGTCGTTTACATTGAAGCTCTGGGTCATGAAGGCTTTAGCACGTAATTCTTAAGACTTTATATTGTAAGTCCGTGTGTTGGAGTTCTTAGTGTTATTTGCTGTATTTAAGTATCCAATTCTCATGATATGTTGCAAATCTATATATACAGTACAGTGCAAGCTATTAGTTGAATTATTATTATTATTATTAGTAGTAGTAGTAGTATTATTAGTATTAGTATTAATATTATTATTATTATTATTCACGATAACTATTATTAATGATAACTATTCTTCTAGCAATGAAAAATAAAAACATAAATACAGTCATCAGCAAGGCAAATGAATAACACCCATAACCTATTTACACGAAAATCGGAATAAATTGGCATGGAAAACAAATCCCTCAGGTCCACTCCCCTTTCGTTAATATTACGGCATAACTCTGCTCCTTCAGCCGCTTACAGACAAACACCAACACCACATATCACCAGACGACAGATATCCCAAACAGATTAATCACAGAGTCCGGCAAGGGAGGGAGGAACAATCAGGCGAGAGAGAGAGAGAGAAGAAAGAGAGAGAGTCACCCTCGCCGAATTTCCAATACAGAATCTCTAGAGGTTTCAAGTGGTCACCTCCACCACTTACTTGGCTGGGAAGGGGCGTGGGGGGAGGGGGGCGACCTTGTTTAATTTCGCTAATCGAACTTGGGGAGTTTGGGTTGGCGTCTGGGTGCGATGATTAGCGGCGATTAGCATGCTGATCTGACGGTTCCAATCACGCTCTCCTTGTGTCATTCCTCTAATTGTATTACGTCGTTGCCTGCGCTGATCTGTTTAACTGTCTATATACGATACGGCGTTTATCAGATTATATGTAGGGTGTGTGTGTGTGTGTGTGTGTAAAACCCTCTCCTAATGTCACCAGCCACGCTGTTTGTAGGAGTACACGATAATGTTAATTTCAGAAGGCGGGAATATCGGTCAGTGTAATGTGAATATTAAAACGTATAAAATCACATCATCACGGCGTAAATATTTCACTATAACCAGAGAACTTGAGGACTTATCTTTCGTGTCACTCCCCTTCAACAGTCTCTTAATGCAGTTCGTGAGCAAACTTTCACCACATGAACTTGTTATTTATCTAGTGTAAATTAGTAAAAGAAATAACAATAAATATAAACGATACAGAAATTCTTGAGTCGTGATTTATTGAGAAGTTGTCTGTAATACACATAAAAAAATTACGCTGAAGAAAGAAACATAAAACTAAAGTCATAATACAAAGTTTGTGTCATAATAACAGTCCTCAGTATAGTAATAAAACTACTGAGGTTGATGATGTACGAACGAAACTTGTTGGTAATTAAGATACCTGACGGAGGTTTTTTTTACACTGTCGCGTCACTTGTTTTTCTTTTTCATTGTCAGATTATTAAGTTCGGTTTTTTTTACAGTCACAATTTATTTTCTCGTTGAGGTTCACCAGTCTTTCCTTCCTTTCCTTATCACTGCTACGTCAGGAGTTTTCTTACACTACTTTCTTTCTTTCTTTCTTTCTTTTTTGGAGGGGTGGGGGCATTAACTTCCATTTTTTTTTCTTTTTACGTTTGTATTTATGCGACAAGTTATTCCTTCATCACATTCCCGCAATCTTTTTACACGGAGTTATGTAATCTATTTCCTTTGTTTTTTTCTCTAATTCATCTTAAAAGAATTTTGTGTCTTCACTAGAATTATTTTTAAAGCTGTATGAAGTAATGCCGACATATGGCATTGCATCAGCCGAGTTGGATACTGCACTCTCCTCTTATCCTAAGGGTCGGTGGTTCGATCCCAGGGCACGCTCAGTCCACCCAACTGTAATCGGATAGTTGTCTGACTTTGCCACTATCTTTTACGTTTCAAGTTTGTATCCGTTTTATGTAAAGTACCAGTAAAACACGGACAAAAAGTGTGACCGCAGCTGACCCTTGATCTATCTAAATCTGCGCTTTATTATAAAAACTCGGCTCCGGGTTACGGGTCCGCTTCGGGTTCGGTTACGGGTCCGGCTTCGGCTCCGGGTTCGGTTACGGGTCCGGCTTCGGCTCCGGGTTCGGTTACAGGTCCGGCTCCGGGTATTAGTTTGGCTCGCAATACTATTTTGTGCTAATATGACTCCGGAAGTAAAGACTATATACAGTATTTATGCAGAAATAGATGGAAATGTCTCGTCTCACTCGGGTTTCTGCCAACTTTTATAAAACCCAGAAAGTCAACCCGGGAGACAACTAATTCACTGTCATGACGTATAATGGAGGGAAGAGGAGGAGGAGGAGGAGGTGTGGGAGGCTCCGGGCGAGAACAAGACAGGTGACAAAGCGGCTCCAGGTATGTTTATTACGCCATTGTACTTACTTCAAAACTGCTAAACTTTAACTGTGTTTTCCTTGTTGTTTTATTACTGTTTGGCTAAAATACATTATTATTATTATTATTATTATTATTATTATTATTTATTGCCAGAAGAATTAGAGAAAAAGAGGAAAAAGTCAAATATTATGTCACCTTACCTAACCAAATTAACAAAACCTAACTTAAACTAACCTCACCTAACCTAACTTAACATAATCTAACAGAACCTAATTTAACCTAACTTAACATAATCGCTTCTTTTATCACCTCTCTCTCTCTCTCTCTCTCTCTCTCTCTCTCTCTCTCTCTCTCTCTCTCAGCTTGAACAGATTCCCAACGCGTTCACCAGGAGGAGAAAGAAGCTCACAGGAGGCGCTAAAACCTCGGCCAGAACTTCCCCGCCCACTGGGACTCGAGGCCCCATTTTCACTCCAAATTTCCACGAAGAAAAGAAATTAACACTTAATTAGCTGCCCTAACGCGGCGGTGAGTGAGGGGGGAGGGGGAAACTGTTTCCTGGGCCAAGGGCGAGGTTCGAGTTGAGTGGCAGGGTTATGGTCTCCTAGGAGGGTAAGTGATTGGCTCTTGTCTCCTTGGGGAAGTGAGAGACTTGGTTTTGGTCTCCTAGGAGGGTGAGTGACTCCAGATTCATAAAACACATCCCAGAATACATAACTTTGACCACAGAATACATAACTTTGATCCCAGAATACATAACTTTGACCACAGAATACATAACTTTGACCACAGAATACATAACTTTGACCACAGAATACATAACTTTGACCCCAGGATATTCATATGTGTATTTAGTGATTTTGTAATTTTTCGAAGTACAAAACATTGGGGATTTTCACTATTTTATTTTACCGTAACGAGAATAATTAGTCGTGGAATTAAATTTATTACGTATATGAAAAAAAGGGTAATTCATAATGTAATTTGTAATATAACATAATTAATTTGGTTTATATTTATTTCATTAATGTGTGCAGTCTACTCATGTGTGTGTGTGTGTGTGTGTGTGGTAATTAATTTCAATAACAAAAAGCTATCGTCGTTGTCTTTTATTTATTTATTTTTTCTATGAAGGGAAATAGCCTTCATAAGTGCCCTCACCTAAATTTCCTAAACATTATTTCCTTCCCTTCAGAGGAAATAAACATTAAAGCACAATTAAAATCTTTCCCATAGTAGCACAATCTATATATATATATATATATATATATATATATATATATATATATATATATATATATATATATATATATATATCAAGTACATCACTGTACTTGCGCATGATCCAGGTATATGCTGATAACCACAAGGAAAGAAAAAAAACACGAAGTTCCCAAGCTCTTTCGTGTGTAACTCACATCTTCAGGGGTGAGTACAGATTCGTGTTTTTCCTATACTCCTGCTTGATGTATTATATATATATATATATATATATATATATATATATATATATATATATATATATATATATATATATATATATATATATATATATATATATATATGAATGGTAGTTATGTGTTTTCTTTCCACCGATACTGTGTATATTCATGTCGACCTAACCTAACCTAACGTAACCTAACCAAACCACCACTGATTTTAAGATTGCGTTCAAGTATCTGTATGCTCTTCGTGACATATCTCTCACTTAAGGTATTTTCAACACTCGTAGGACATTGTGGAATCTATCACTGTAGGCCAAAGCTATATTTAATTCTAATATATATCTCATCATTCATCAACATATGCTATAGGCAGAGATCATGACGGGCCTCAATGTGTTAAGAGTCACACCGTTGTTACATGAAGCTCAATTTTAGTTATGGGGGTCGATAGGGAGAGTATATTGCAGGATTAAACTGGGAAGAGAGGGTGAAATTGGGGTGGAGGAGGGGGAGACACACGGGAAATTGGGGTGAGGGGAGGGAAGCGGGGGAAATTGGTAATCTGGGGGAGGGATGAGTGTAATTTTTTTCTCTACGATTAAGTTTTTTTTGACAGATATATTTGTTGTGTCTTTTTTTTAACCATAATTAATAGGTACATACACAAGTCAAGGTAGAAGTTCACTGGCACTATAGATGAATAATTTACAACAGTATGTCACATAATCGAGTATAAAGAGAAAATATCGACGTATATCGCCTTCACTCTTACCTGTCGTGAATAAATGAGAGTGAACAACCCTCCTTGCCGAGTTACCGATCATCTCGACTACCCTATATGTGGGACAGTTATCAATATTGTGACTCTGATATTCGACCTTCTTATGCAAAAATATTATATAAACCAAGTATGATCACTGTTCTCGTGTTATACTGTTGACATTCACAGTTAATTAGAGGACATGAATAAATAATTAGACGTGAACTGCACTGGCCGTCATGTTCAGGTGACCCCGCCGGCCAGGGTATTTATAACTACAGTATCGAGATAATCTGGGGAAAAAACTGTAGGAAAGTTGACAGAAAAATATAGTTTAAATTTATTTTTACTCGCTTGAACGATATACTTTAATCCCGTCAGTTAATATATGATGTAATTGGTTGAATTAAATAAATGCATTTTATCTGTTCTGGTTGTTTCTCCGTTATTCCCGACCTGACCCGGTGAGGTTATGAGATCTTGCACCGACGTCCACACCGTGAAATAGCTTACATATATATATATATATATATATATATATATATATATATATATATATATATATATATATATATATATATATATATATATATATATATATATATATATACACACACGTGAAGCAGCGTGGCTGCGTTTCATTGCTGTCGCGGGTGTCATTTATTCATGCTCCGGGAACTGTTTGCTCACACTACTACAGTATTTCATTAGCCATTCTAGGTTGTTGTTGTATGAATAGATGCATAAAATATACATTAAATTGGAACGTCGTTTTACTTTTAAAAAGTGTTCAAGTGTATGTACAGTATGTGCGTATGTAAATTTTACCATGGTCGAAAGCTTTTGACAAATTTCATGTTTTAAATATTAAGCGTCCCCACTCTTTCAGAAACATTCAATACGGATCATAGAACTGGCATTGCTTTGCTATGAGCTTTTCATAATAATAAAAAGCCAGAAAAAATACTTATTGTTTTATACTGTTCTAACTTTATGCAATAGAACACGGTCTATCATGCTGTAAGTTACAATAAACAGTTTCGGGGAGGTTTTTAAATCTTTCTGGCTGGGTGACGTGCTGGTGTGTGTGTGTGTGTGTGTGTGTGTGATGGATTCTCTGATTTCCTCGCTCAGCCAATCCGGACAAGTCTCTCATATGTCTTCCTCAGTAACTTAGCCCACCTCACTTTCTCTCCTGCTATATGTTTCCTTTTTTCCATCTCTTCTCTCTCTTTTCATTCCTTTGTTCCTCTCATTCTTTCTTTTTTTCTGTCTATTACATTCCCCTTCTTTTTGTTTCCCTGTTTCTTTCATTATTTTCGCCCTCTCTCTCTCTCTCTCTCTCTCTCTCTCTCTCTCTCTCTCTCTCTCTCTCTCTCTCTCTCTCTCTCTCCGTTTCCTTTCACCACAACAAAACTCAACCCCCCAAAAAATTATATAATACATCCACGGCGCGCATGAGAACCTGAGTCGAAATTCTCTGCAGATAATCCAACTTGTGGGAATAATAAAAAAGAAAAGAATAATAATAAATAAATAAAAAGATAGATTAGACCTGCACTGCCTCCGCCATTCAGTGAAGATGATCAACCCGATAGAGCGACATTGTGTAGAGGATAGCGTCATGAAATGGAGGGAATTTTGGCGTAATGCGGACAAGAATTGACTCCATTCCCTTGATATATTGGGTGTACTGACCGAGAAATGTGACCCTCCCTTCTCTCCCTTCCCTCTCTCCACTACCATCCTCTCTCCTCCCCCTTCTCCTCTCCCCACTACCATCCCCTCCCTCCTTCCCCGGTAAAATTTCAATTACAACTCGTCTTTAATTGATTAAGAATACGGCTATACAATTCAACAAACAGATTGGTTCACTAACTATCAAAAGCTCAACACACATTACATTCGATAATAAAATATTCGTAAAAACATCGCAAGCTTCTTTTCACACACAAAAACCTACGTTGTTGTGCAGAGAATGACATTTACGGTTTGTTAAAAAGAATATGTTATATAACGCGGCAGTTTCAATAGACTACAATGTGTTATGTCACTGACGTAACAGAGGATGACCTGTGAAAAGTTTGTAACGTATAACAAACTTTTTTACTGATCGTCGCCTGTCATCTACTACACAACAGAATTTAATAAAACCGGTTTTTGTGTATACAGCGCAGAAAAAAGGTTCGTACTGGTATTGAACAATGAACGACTTTTAAAGTTCTTCATCTCTGATATTAAACAATTAGATTCACAGGTTTTGAAAATAAAAGTAAGAGTGAACATTGTTCTACATTACACACAGGAGATAATCACTTTAAGCTCTTCAAATACTCTACCTTAGTTTAGGTCACGGCTTTTAATCTGTTAATTATTTTTCTTTATCATGACTAGTTATTGTATCTTGTTAACGTTAGTATATATTGAAACATTGTATCATCGCTTTTTTCCATTTCTTTTAGCATACGGAAAATACCATAATAAATCCAGCACATATATCATAAACCTCTTAGTGTGTAGACAAAATGATGACGAATCCCTTACAGGAAAAAAGAAAAAATTCAGCGAAAACAAAAATGTCTTTCAAGTGAGGCATTTTACCGATACATTATAACAAATAAACAATTGCTGAAACTATGCCTTAAAACGATGGCTCGAGAAGGGTGGTGGTTCCTATAGGGAAATCTTTCTTATTTAGTACACGTTTAGTCATCAATGGTAAAGTCAAAAGGTCAAGAAATTAAGGCTGACAGAGATCTAATTAGGTGACCGTTGTTTGCTGTTCGTAGGCGTAACACAGGGTTCTTCTTTCCCACCGGCCGTATTTTCCTCAGACACCTGTGTCGACGAAGACTGTTTATGTATTATGATGCAATGGCGGGAGTCCAACAGCTGATGACTAAAAACAAAAATACTGTACATAGACACACCCCACTTACCCCCACCCACACACTCACCCCGTCACCCCCCACATACACCCCACTTACCCCCACCCACACACACTCACCCCGTCACCCCCACATACACACCCCCCCACCACACTCACCCCCTCACCCCCCACATACACCCACTTACCCCACCCACACACTCACCCCTCACCCCCCCACATACACCCCTTATCCCCACCCACACACTCACCCCGTCACCCCCACATACACCCCACTTACCCCCCACCCACACACTCACCCCGTCACCCCGACATACACCCCACCCCACCCACCCCTCACCCCCCATACACCCCTCCCCACACCCCGTCACCCCCCACCCACTTACCCCACCCACACACCCACACCCCCACTACACCCCACCCACACACTCACCCCACCCCCACCCACCCCACCACTTACCCCCCCCCACACTCACCCCGTCACCCCCCCATACCCCTTATCCCCACCCACACTCACCCCGTCACTCACCCCGTCACCCCGACATACACCCACTTACCCCCACCCACACACTCACCCCGTCACCCCCCACATACACCCTTATCCCCACCACACTCACCCCGTCACCCCCACATCACCCCACTTATCCCACCCACACCTCACCCGTCACATACACCCACTTACCCCGCACCCCGTCACCCCTACCCCCACCCCCCACACTCACCCCGTCACCCCATACACCCCCACTACCCCACCCACACACTCACCCCGTCACCCCCATTGCCCCTTATCCCCACCCACACTCACCCCGTCACCCCCCACATACCCCTTATCCCCACCCACACACTCACCCACCCCTCACAGGTACCCTCCTCAGCTCTCTAGCCTCCCCCCACGCATATTATTCCTATCCTTCCTACCTACCCCACAACTCCCACCTCTCTCTCTCTCGCACACACACACACACACAAGGAGCACTTCTAGGTAAAATACAGCACCCCGGGGGTCCTTCCTAAATTAATGAACTGTGTTAAGATTCTCAGAGAGGCGCTTCAGTGCCGAGTTCCGCCAGGCAGTAAATTATATTTTTCATCCTGCTGGTGTAGTGTGTCGGTGATATATTCCGGATAAACGACGTGCTGGTGGTTTGATTAATACCGGATGTGTGAGTGAGAGGCCAGGTCGTGGCTCCTCTCATGTCCGCCATCACGGTTAACAGATCCGGAGAGAAAATATTTAGCCTTTATACGATAGTTTTTGTATTTATTGGTTATTGGTGTATCGATCTACCGCATTATGATTATTATTATTAACATATAACAGTATACCCTTAATCTACGACACAGCGCCCTTAACATCTCAGCTTGTGCCCTGCCATAGGGAAAGGGTACAAGGGTCATTGATCAGGTTTGGCTGCAATTGGTCACATTTGATAAGGTTAAGTCAGTGGAGGTTTTGGCTACAACAGGTTTAGTTGGGTTATGGAGGGTTGTCTTAGGTTAGGGTGGGTTTTGTTAGGTTAAGTTGGGTTGGGTTGGGTTAGGTTAAAGAGGAAGTTCTTTTACAGTTCATGGTGTATCTTGACTTTGACACTTTAGGATCCTCAACAAAATTAACAAAGTTTACAGTCATAAGTTTTTCCTTTTCTTTCCTTTTTATGTGTCTGACAACTTGATGGATAGACGCTCCGTGTTAATTAGTCATGTAATTACGAAACTGTCATTCATGCAAATCAGTTCAGTACATCACTTTATAAATATTTTACGAGCAAAATTACAATGAAACATATAAAAAAGTTCTTGTTCAGTAGCTGGTCTTTTCCAGGTGCAATTGTGTGTGTATCCATACAGTATCATATTGATTAATAAGACCAACACAGCACCTTTCATAGTGCCTGTTTTAGATGATAAATATATAGCCTTTTCAGTCTTATCTACCATAAATACGGTAAATAAAAGCAACTCAACCTAAGCTAATCTAGCCTAATTTAGCTATCTTTTGATGGTAAACAACAGATTGAGTTCTATTATGTTATAGCAATAAAGAAAAAAAGTTAATTACATTTGGCAAAAATTTCATAGTTTTTTAACGCGTATTCGGCAATTATCTTTATTTAACCCTTTGGCTGCGGGAGGTTACCCAAAGCTGAATAAAATGGCAAGTGCGGGAAACGCAGCGAAAGGGTTAACGTTTTAAAGATAACAAGCTGAAATCTGGTACAGAGATGCGCGTGTAACCTTGGGGGACTCTTTAAACGTAAGTCTCGACACAGCTTGAAAGATGTTTAGATACATTTCTGGATTAGTTTACTGAAAGTGGATTTTGTTGTGTTGTGTTTGATTGTTGAGTCAGTGTTGTTCCGTTGCCATATTCCCTAGTAAAGTGTAAATGACAGTTGTATTATAGATTATCCCTGTACGAGCCAACCACACTGCTGAGGCCTGCAGGCAGCCTTCAACAATTGCTACATCCAATCTGCCAACTTTGGAGTTCGACTTATCTCTATAACCCGTACTGAGCTAATGAGCAATATTACAAATTTTCTTTAATTTTCGTTTTTATTTATTTAAAAAAAATGTTTTTCATTAAAGCAGTAATCCTTTCAGCTTACCTGTACACACTAAAACAGATGGTTGATCTCGTCCGTGACGACATTCAATGTGAGCGGGCAGAGTTGAAGATGAGGGAAAGGAAGGAGACGTGCGAGAGACAGCTTAAGGAGTTACGGGAAAAGGAGCGCGTGATGAAGGAAAAGGCAGTACAAGAGAAGGAGGACACCCAGTCCCCCACCATCAACCTCCTCGGCAGCATAGAGGAGGACTCCGTCGTCACCAAGCTCCTCCAGGGTAAGTCCGCTCTCAGCAAGACCAAATACGACTGATTGCCTTTTTTTCTTATAATTTTGATAATCTTTGATGATGATGTTTCGCTCCACGGAGGTTAATTAATATAGTATTCATATTCACTCCCAATGTCTACTCTAAATATATCAAGCAATGTGTTTGTGTGGGTGTTGACTAAGCACGGCCACACACACACGGTAAGGTACTGTCGAGCTTAAGGATAAATTATTACAACAGCATCAATATATATCATGCCTTGGTAACGGTTAGTGGGCTGGGTGTGCACAGTCTCGGATGATGTTTAATTTCTTATTAAACTCTACTGAATTACTAACTTAGAAAACTCGGCAAGGCAAAACTTAAGCAGAGTTTCGTTTGGCCAAGAAGTATTTGATGTAGGAATGAGAGCGGGAGATCCAAACTCTGTATCCAGTTATGGTCTTGGCAGAAAGTTGGCCAAAGTGTATGATTCCACAACTCTTTTACACACACACACACACACTGGCCAACTTTTCTTCCCACAGCTTATACAGTCTACGTCGTAATAAATCTATAAATAAAGAGTTTACTTTCCTGCTCTTGAGACTAACCAATCATTCTTGGTGTGTGTGTGCGTGTGTGTGTGTGTGTGTGTGGTGTAAATAAAAACAAAACAATTCCTTTTTTTGTATGTGATATATCAGCCATTTTAATATTCTATGTAATATACCTATTCTAAGAATCGGTAAAAATCTATGAAAATTTTAAGCTTTTTGGCAAGGCGTAAATATGCTTCATACGCCTAAACAAAAAAAGAGGTGTGTGTGGGGGGCGGGTGGGGGCACCAAAGCTTTTCTGTTTTCTAAATGCAGATACAGCACAAAAATAGTGAGCCATAAATTCACAAGAAAAAAAATCAATAAAACGAATCCATTGCTACCACACTAAATGAGAGTCGTTGTGGAGGATTGTGATAGTCGTTGTGGATGGTTGTGGTGGTCGTTGAGATGGGGGATTGTGGTGGTCGATGTGGAAGATTGTCATGGTCATTGTGTGGTAGTCGTTGTGGAGGAAGAGTAAGGCGGCGGTCATTGTGGTTCATTACTGCCATCATCATAGTGGTCAGTGAACTGTGGTAGTGGTGGTGTTAGTAGCAGTCGTCGTTGTCTTTGTGGTGACAGTGATAGTGGTCGTGGATGTGGTCGTTGTGATACTTTACTCCTCTAGCGCCACCTGTACCTTCGACCATTATTCGCACAGACCATCAGAATTACTGCCTCATTAACCCAATTCATGAAGCCAGGGATATACCGCAGCGGGAAAGCCAGGATGGGATAGGGAAGAGAAGAAGGGGAGGATCCGGGGAGAGGGGAAGAAGAGGAAGGGAGGAGGGGGTAAAGGAGAGGGTAAGGAGCGAAAGGAAGAAAGGGAAGTATGAAGGAATAGAAGTAGGGAGATGGGAAGAAAAGAATGGGTGAAAAGAGGAGACGAAGGGACTGGAAGAAGAGGAGGGGATGAGGGGAGGGAAGAGAGGGGTTTTAAAGGCGAAGAATATTTGGAGAAAGGGAGGGAAAAATGAGTAAAAAAATGAAAAGGAAGGGAGGTAGGTGAAGAGGAAGGAGGAAATGGAAAAGGTAGATGGAGAGAGAAAGTAAAAGACAGAGAGAGACTAAAAAAGACTCAACGAAACTCCTCTGGTCTTTTAGAGAGAGAGTGAAAAACACAGAGCTTAAGTAATGGACAATGGCAAGAGAAAATTCCAACACTCAGGTACAAGTTATGCTAATCTTTTAGAGCCACACATGGAGCCGGAAACTCATTTATAGCATTACGTCTGTTAAAGGGTTAAGCAAGTTCCTTAGTCGCAGGTATATATTAAAATCACTAATTATATAGCCTAGGTTTTTAAAACTATCCAGATCTACAGAAACAAACCTATGCCTTAGTTTCAGGGGATATTCTTTTAGTGAGGTTACCATTATAGCTCTAAGCTCTGTTCTATAGTACTTTATTGTCTTAAATCAAACTTGGGCAAATAATCACCTTGTTTCAGACTGGTTGATTGTTTTTAGTGTATACTGGTAATCATTAATCAATAAACAAGAAGATTTATTTTAATGTTTAAATTCATCGTCTAAATTAAACCAATCGCGGCGTTGGAGTAATATCTATTGAACGAGGTTGAATACGCTTATTAAACTTCACAAGAGATTATTATGGTTCACAGTTCACAGGCATCCTAAAGACTCATGTTTATAATAGTACTTAGCTAAAAGTTAATGTACGATAATAAAACCCAGAAACTAATACGATATTGAAACACTTGAACTAGATAGAGCTATGATGGGAAAAAATTCAGGACACATTTGTAAGTTTTAAGAATATAACATACACAGCACTTGAATACTATACCACACTACACTTAAGTGGTATGAGGACAACAGGTATACGGCATCGGTACTTAAATAAAACCAACAAAACGGATAAAGTGTTGAGCCACGTATTGATGCACTGAAACACATAACTACGCATCCCAACAACGTATATCAAACTCATCACTATTATAAGAGAGCCTTTCAACATGTAGCACTATCCGGGAAGGAAACGTTTGGGGGGAGTAAATTATTAGGCAGAGGATATATACACAAACCCTGTCAGCAGTGTACCCAGCGTCAAAGTTAGTTTTCCTAATCTTCTAAAACAAAAGAAGATTATCATACATCAGAGAGTAATGGTCACTGGCTTAATGGTCATAAAATTGGAAAAAACAATAAAATTGTGGAGAGACACCTGGTGAGCGTTCGATACACTACCTGGCGAGAACGTGACCATCTCTTGTCCATGGAGATTGGTGTGTATAAGTGTTAACCCAACAATACACTACATACTCAAAAACCTCCATTTTTTTTAACACGAGACAAACACTTCTCAGTCATAAGTTAGCGGCATTAGAAACTGGCTAATATGAGTGGTAGATGAACCTTACCTCCAGTTACCTTCAAAGTTACAGTACACACACTCAAGTCATCCAGTTAAGTAGCAACACAAAACAACAGTGATACTCGTGTGTATTATGCTACAACACAACAGCGCCAAGACATAAGTTTAGACCTAAGTTACAATTTACCAATATCTATAAACTGGCAACTTGCTTCTCGTAGTAACTACCAAGAAAACAACTACGACCTCCTGAACGACAACTAATGAGAGTACAGCAGTTGGTAACGGTTATAGTCGGTATCGCTTTCCAGTTTAAGTCATTACAGTATAGACCAAATACAGGGTCATCGAAAAAGAATGGCCGGATTCCGGTAAATAACCAATTAAAATATGGCCATTCTTTTTCGATGACCTTGTATATACAGTATGGCAAAAAAAAAAAGAATCACCGCTAAAAATTTCTTTGTAAAACCTAGATAAATATACACAACATTTATTTATCTGGAAAAGACATATGACAGGGGGCAGAGAGAGTCACTGTGGGAGATGAAAGAGGAGGAGAGCCAATTAGTGCAGTTGAAAAATTGTATTAGAGTAGCAGTGTGTGTGTGTGTGTGTGTGTGTGTGAGAGAATCTCATAGACGGGATGGGGTGAGGCACACAGGTAAATGTACTGGGTGTGGGGAATGAATGAAAAGGCAAAGGGGTGTGTGAATTGCAGAGTGGTGACTGGGCCGGGCGAACTGAGGCTCCCCAAGAAAGGACGAGCATGTGAGAAAGAAGCCAGAGGTCAGAATGGTAACGAGGATCCATTAAGATAATGTAGACCTGGTGTGATGGGTAGGTGGAGAGGCAAACACCATGCGAGGTAAAATTGAAGTAATACAGGAAGGAGAGAACAGGGGGGGAGGGGCGACACAGGAAATAAACGTGACCACAAAACACACACACACACACACCAAGAATGATTGGTTAGTCTCAAGAGCAGGAAAGTAAACTGTTTATTTATAGATTTATTACGACGCAGACTGTATAAGCTGTGGGAAGAAAAGTTGGCCAGTGTGTGTGTGTGTGTGTGTGTAAAAGAGTTGTGGAATCATACACTTTGGCCAACTTTCTGCCAAGACCCTAACTGGATACAAAGTTTGGATCTCCGGCTCTCATTTCTACATCAAATACTTCTTGGCCAAACGAAACTCTGCTTAAGTTTTGCCTTGCCGAATTTTCTAAGTTAGTAATTCAGTAGAGTTTAATAAGAAAATATGCCAAGGAAATACAGCTAGCTAAGGTGCTCCGTTGTTTCCATTTTCCCGTGTGATTTTATCAAGATTTATCTTATCCACGTTTTCATTGTGGATTTACATGAAATATATATATATATATATATATATATATATATATATATATATATATATATATATATATATACAATTAGGACAGGCCAGGAATCCAATGCTCTGTTTGTTCATTTGAGGGATAACAAGCATTGCATTGACTGGGATAATGCCTCCTCAATATTACCATGTAAGTCAATTGACAGTAGGAACATCATAGAATCTAGTCTTATTAAACATACCGAAGCATTCAACATGAATTTGAGTAACGGCATGTACAAGCTGGACAATTTTGTAATTAAGAAGATTTGTGATCAGGTGAGAAGGCCGGGTCACTTGACCATCTGACCTGACCACCAACCGTTGTGTGCTATTTAAAGATTAGTAGGGTCATTACCTAATACCTGACCATTGTGGACCTGGTCTCACCCTCCTCTGTATATATACACCTTGATTTGTATTACTCTCTAGTCTGTACTCACCCCTGAAGATGTGAATTACACGAAAGCGCTTGGGAACTTCGTGTTTTCTTCTTTCCTTGTGGTTATCAGCATATATATATATATATATATATATATATATATATATATATATATATATATATATATATATATATATATATATATATATATATATTACTCAATACTCTCCTGAACATGGGCTTCCCACTACACATGGAGTCTCAGATCTATAGATCCAACAACAAGCATTCAGACAGGATCACACTGATATCCTGGGAAGAGAGCAAACAACTGGTGTGGGATTACACGTGTGCTTCTCTACCCTGACCTCCACCCATCTCTCTCAGAGTGCAGCCGGTGCAGGGAGGGAGTAAGCTCAAGTGATAACCAGAAGGAGGCAGAGTATTAGACTCTTAAGCTGTGAATATTGTTTTGTCCCGACAAGGTCAGAAACTCTTGTATTTTAAGGCGTCAAAGCTTTCGAGTTCTCTTGAGATTACAGGGCATCCAGCTAGCTACTCGTACATTTTCCAGGACGTGAACATCGCGATCCAGAGGGGGAGTGTCGGGGTACTGGGCTCGTGTTCCTCCCACAAGGAGCTCGAGTGTATTATCGGACAGATTTCCCAACATCTCTGCGAGAAATACTTGGTTTATATTCGTTCTGTATGACAACTTGCCAAGAATAGACATCTTTTGTTAGTGGCGCTTGTTATCTCGAAAAATTTATCTGGGATTACGCTTTCCATCCTTTTCAAGATTTTTAATGTCTCTGTGAGGGTCCAAATAAACTAGGGATACACTTCGAAAAATATAAGAAAATCACCGATATTAAAGACTTCTTAATTTGCATGATTCCCAAATGGCCTAACCTACCTTTGGTTGGTCCATTTAAACCTGTGGAGGCAAGGGTCGGTCACACTGTGTGGCTATATTTATGTATTTTAACTGGATTTTCTCGTTAAAAGGCACTATTGTAGCAGTTATTTCCCCTAACTTACTTACGTTTTAGCATAAACGGCCTCAAACACATTCTGTTAATAGTGGTACCTGACTACTGCGATGCCTCGTGACCTGATGGACCACTAAGAAGAGGGTCTGTTGGACTCCGTAATGGAGGGTCCGTTAGAGGATCCCTCTGGCACAGCCTCCTTGATGTCTTAAAGCAGAACTAACCCAAGCTCAAGATGTGAATTCACTGCGCCTCCTTATATCAGGTAGAGGACACAGTGGATCCTTTGTTAATTCAGGAGACCACCGCGTTGGTCACATGCGCACCTACGGTTCATGGTAGCGGGGAGGGAATCGTTATAATTCTCAGCCACTCTGTATATACTACTGTACCTAGAGGCGTGACTGAGGGTTGCTCATAGTCATCTCATAAGGTTTTAACTAGTACAGTAGTCACACACTTCCGACCGACGAGTTGTTGATACAGGTACTATACCTGGACCACCTCAGACTGGCCTGGGTTAGATTTAGGTTAGGTTAATCTTAATTAAGCTAGGGTGGCAAATCTTCACGTGAACCGTAGGAGGTTGAAGGATGAGAAAGAACCTCGTGTGTCTATCAGATGAAGTGTGAGGGAGATGTCAACCCAAGTATTACCATGCGCCTCTTAAAGCAGACGCCTTAACCTTACTACCGCGGGTGACACACACACACACATCCACATCCTGTATACATTTGTCAACTGTGAATATAACGTAAGAGTATTTACCATTGAATTACGTTTATGGTCACTATAGCGTTTGAATTAAGTCGAATTACAGTTCAGATTAGGCTAGGTTATGTTTAATATCTAAGAACACCATTAGACTTAAGGGAGATATTACATTAAAGGGAGTATATTAATGTTGTGTTTTGACTCTTGAGGGAGTTAGTATACAGTACATTTAAAGGGAATAATATACTGTTTATTTGAAGCGGGTTATACACTATTCCACAATGCTCTATCTTACTATAATAATCTGTGACAGCAGTTCTGAAGCAGAAGAGAATCCCTAATCCCCAGAACGGAAACCTAACCTACCCTTATCATAACTAACCCAAATCGGCTTCTTCAGTATGAAAAACTTGGCTGTTGTGATTCGTTTAATGTGAGTGTTAGGTTAGGTTAGTGGGAGAGATTGAGACAAAAATAAGGAAAAATCCTTAATGGGAGCGAGAGACACCCACCTGCTTCCTCGCCCTTGGAAAATTTAATGTAGTGGCAAATGGTGTAGCTATTTATAGTGGGGTCGGCCCTTGTAAGAGGAAGGGGGGAGGTGGCAGGTGACGCTTGAGTCTTGACTGAAGCAGGATATACGTGTGGTGGTGAGTCTTGACTGAAGCAGGATATACGTGTGGTGGTGAGTCTTGACTGAGGCGGGATATACGTGTGGTGGTGAGTCTTGACTGAGGCGGGATATAGGCTACGTGTGGTGGTGCTGGTGAACCACTCTCAAATGAAGCTTATAAACTGACGTTACATAAAGAAATTAGCTCTTCTTTCTCTCATCATAAGAGCAATGTAAAATACAGTGGATCACCTGAAAATGAGACACCACAGCTTATTTTACCTGACGATTAAGTACCCGAACGTTACCTGTGGGTTAGATTAGGTTCGGTTATGTTAGTCTTCAGGTAAAATAAACGAGTTGTCTAATCGTTATATGATCCAATGCAACTTGAGCTATTGTTTGTTATGCTTGAGTTATAGATTGCTACAACTTATGTTAATGTACAGTAGACGGTTACAGTTGAGTTGTACTGTGTTACTGCTTGAGTAGTTGTTCTACACCTTGGGTTTCAAATACTATAGCATTGAATTTCCTTTATTACAGTGAGTTGTAGTCATCACAGCTAGAGTCTTGCATCATTACAGCATCAGTTTTGGTTTATTATAACAAGATACACTTTATTACAGCTTGAGTTGACATTGTTACAGGCAGGGATTGTTGTTGTTAGGGTTAACTTGGCAGTGTCACATCATGTCAGTAACCTGGACGCTGTCTTAATAAATGTCTTGAGCGCTAAGTTATATCCCCCAAGACCCGGGAACAAACAGTTTTTAGTCTGGCCGATGCAGGAAAATTTCATCTTACAAGGAGGCAATATGAGCCTTTTTATTCTCCTCTTCCTCCTCCTCCTCGTACTCCTTCGCAGTTGATTTTCGCAAGATGGGTCGCTATAGATATACGAAGTAATATGGACATAGTGTTTCATGTTCCTTTCCTCTTTTCGACATATTCTTTTTCACCGCTATATTATGTCCCTCTGGGCTGTTCCTCCGTCCACCAGTCACGCCGGCTTTGTGGAAGTTGCCCAGCAATAACTGAAGGTCATTCACACAGTGAAGGTGTCCAGGAGAGGTTCAAGATGGATTTGACTTAGGTCTTAACACGCTACGCCATGAGTCACGGAGGCAACAGTCTCTCTAGGTGTGACACGCACCAGCAGTCAGCTCTCCTCTTGTTCTAAAATGTTACCACTTTTCACCAAGTTGGACCATTGATATACGAATAATAAACGCGGCGATAATTCCTCGGGATAATCTTTCAGGAAGACCAAGAAAAGCAGGAGACCACAGGATTTAATTATGAAGTTTCAAAACTATTCCAATTATAGATATTCTCCCCAGCTAGCTTTAATATTCTAGCTTAACCCAACTATTACAAGACTCTTTCCAAACTCAATAAAACTTTGGCAAAACCCAAATTATAATTGCATTTCTCTAACAAGCACTGAAGGAAGTAGCTATAATATTCAGAGACTAGTTGAAGGATTTCTTTCTGCGCTTCAAGTGAGATTTAGGAAAATAGATTAGGAGGAAGAGGCGAGCAATTAATTATCTGGAGTTTCAGGTACTGGGAAGAAAAAGGAATCTTTGAAAGCCTGCTTGGGAGAGTGGGTGGCCCTCTTGTCTGGGAGAGTGGGGTGGCCCTCTTGTCTGGGAGAGTGGGTGGCCCTCCTGTCTGGGAGAGTGGGTGGCCCTCTTGTCTGGGAGAGTGGGTGGCCCTCCTGTCTGGGAGAGTGGGTGGCCCTCCTGTCTGGGAGAGTGGGAGAGCCCTCCTGTCTGGGAGAGCGTGTAGCCCTCTTGTCTGGGAGAGTGGGTGGTCTCCTGTCTGGGAGAGTGGGTGGCCCTCCTGTCTGGGAGAAGGTGGCCCCTCCTGTCTGGGAGAGTGGGTGGCCCTCCTGTCTGGGAGAGTGGGAGGCCCTCCTGTCTGGGAGAGCGTGTAGCCCTCTTGTCTGGGAGAGTGGGTGGTCCTCCTGTCTGGGAGAGTGGGTGGCCCTCCTGTCTGGGAGAAAGGGTGGCCCTCCTGTCTAGGAGAGCGTGTAGCCCTCCTGTCTGGGAGAGTGGGTGGCCCTCTTGCCTTGAGAGTGGGTGACCTTACTGCCTCGGAGAGTGGATCGCCCTTCCCCCAGCACCACAAACTTACTTACAGACAAACTAGGGAGGCTGTAACTCGATTTATTCTTTTACCAGCCAATACACAGCCACCGGGAGTCTCCGCCTGCTACATAACACCACATGACAGACTCGGGTATGAACGAGAACACTGTACGACACACCTCCCTTTATGATAAGGATAATATATGAAGCATTATCCTGTATGCCACAGTCTACTATATGGCAGACTTCACTATGTGAGCAACTGCACTACAAACCTGAAACAATACATAACCAAGGATACTGCATGACACAGCACATTATTATGACACATTAAATTATATGACAGTACACAATATGACACAGTACACTATATGATACAGTACATTATATGACACAGTACACTACATAATACAGTAGCCTACACTGAACCTCACTGTATACGATGACACACTGAAAATGACACAACACTGTCTTATGTTACTATGACACAATACACGACAATTTAAGTACACTCTATGAAGCACACTACACCTGTAATGAGACCCCCTGATGGAAGATGTTGATAATTGTTGGTAAACCTATTGATCGTACCTACCAGGGTCGCCGGTGTCGTGAGAGTGCCCTGTTACCAGCGGTGTGTAATTTAAGCTGGCCCGCCATGACCAGTTTGGCGCTCACCACCTCACCGTCACACCTACACCACCAACATCACCACCACAGTTACCACCCACTTCCCTCCTCCAGCAGTTAACACCCCCCCCGAACGACCTCTTCTCTAGCCCATCGCCTGTATCGTTATTATTTCTAAACTACACCATCACTGTTCCATTTGTTGACATCCCTTTAATGATGCTAGTACGAACCTTAAAACAGCTAGTGTGACTTAATACGACTAGTGTGGAGATTTAAAAAAAAATAACAGATCCAACTCCTTGATGTGAAACGGAAATTCTTTATGGAGTTTCTCTAACAACTACGACATAATGATACTCCTGTCCTATTAAAGGTTGCTGACTGGCGCCTCATTGTTAAGATGATGAACGCTGACCATCGTAACACTGGGGCCACAAAAGTCTGGAATTCTACGATAATAGAATAAGTGATCCGTAGGAAAAGCAAACTAAGAATATAAGACAAATTCGAATGTCGACAATGAACAAACAACCATAGACACAGATGTGTTTACAGAGGATCACATGAATTGTATCGACGACCAGGCTGGGTGCAGACCCCGGATATAACCGGCAACAGTCTCACTGCAAGATAACAAACTTATCATGTAACCAATTCAAAGTTCAGTTCCCGCTACCATGATTGATCGGGTAGGCTACACCAGGTCGGGATATTCTCTATCCGGCGCCAGCACAAAATTATCACCTTTCTCTGGCCAATTAATTGAACTTTATAGACGTAGGAAGATTGAGGATTCGGTTCTTTATCAACAAAAATTACCCACAAGTTTTCAGTTTACTACAGTTTTTACTATGAATTTTCGTTCCCTGTCACATAACCTACAGCGCTTGAAATGTTGGAAGTATGTCATTTAACACACTGCTGTATATACACTATGTAACATACACTATATAACACAGTGCAATAGTAACAATGTATAAGCTAAACTTCACACAACAATGTAACAGCACCGAGGAATTACTTTAGTCTGTACTGTACTTTGTGTTTTGTACTTGACTGTATATGGTAAAATAAGAACGAATCTAAATTTGTGTATCCATTTTGTGGAATATTGAAAATGTAATGGTAGAAGAAGTTATTATTTAAACTAACAACAAGAATACTGACTTTGGTATTTGCTGTAGTGGGAATTTTACTGAATAAATTTTGATGCAGAAATAGTCAGAATATGAACTGTTCATTTAAAGCAAAAGAAGAAATGCTGGTAAAGGAAAGTCTGATGCCACACCTTGTCGAAAACTTTAAAAATATCAAGAGCTATAAATTGAAATGCGACGAAGTTGTCGAGAGGAAAGGTTAAAGTTTTGACTGAGGAGAGCCAGCAGGTCGGCATTGGTAGGGTTCATAAAGGAGTCATATTGGATGTCAGTGAAGGGAAGAAGAGTTGGTGGTCTTGGAGATGTCTGAGTAGTTGTTTATTTTTGACGGATTTTAGAGCTTCGGAGATGATCAAGGTGAGAGGATGGGTTACTTTTACTGGAAATGAACTAGATAATAATTTATTTCGAGAAGATAAGGACAGATAAGAACAGGAGTGGTTTATGACACGTAACACTGACTGCAGCCCATAATTATATTCATCAACTTCTTCCTTGTGTAATCCTGTTCTGGTGACCGATAAAAGTTTAAACTTCAATACCACGTCTTGATTGGCTGTTATTAGTGGGTGGGCGAGATGGTCGTCCCTTGAGCGAGATACAACTAGCAGCAATATTAGTGTCTCTGGGACCCAATAGGCGTATTGGGCCAAATTAATCACCAGATCCGGACCCAGATCCTGAATACAGGAGTTGAAAAATGAATGAATTAATCTGAATGAGCTGATATTTTTTTTAATCTTGAGTTTCTCCATAAAATATTAGACTATCTTAATGTAAAGTTGGCCTTTATGAACTCAGAAATTACCTGCACCCGCCTCATTTACCCATCATATATAGTACGACCCATCTCTACTAGGTCATTTGAATAACTTTTGAATGGCGCAAACACTTAAATGTCAGTTCACACTTTCAACAGACTCGGAAGTGTCTTAACTAGCACCACATCTTTCCAACTTTGATATAACTTTCAAACTAAGTCAAGTTTTTTCTCTCATCTTATTAAGACAAATGTAAATCATCTCACTAATATGATTCTCAAGCATTTTCTGGAAAATTTAACTTATATCAAATAAAAAAAAAGGTTGTAAGATTTCATCCAAATCAGACGAAGTTATGTTTTTGTCCTTAACGTAACCAAGTTAGGTTAGGTTAAGTTAGGTTATGTTTGGTTTGGTGTTCTATACATACACCAAGGTTCACATCTCGATTAGAAAAATGTAAAACACTACGCCCAAACTTTTACCAACTTTATTATTTGTGATCTAGGGAAGTGTAGGGGGGGGGGGGTGGAGGGGATTTGGGCAAACCAGGAGGCTCCGGGGAGATTAGTTCATGTAATCCGGGAAGGAACTGAGAGCAAAGTCAAGATGTGTACAGCATATAGGTTTCATCCCCTAGTGGAGTCTGGAGAGGATTACCATTATACATTCAATCTTAATATTATCAGTAGTAGTAGTAGCAGCAGCAGTAGTAGTAGTAATGTGTCCAAATTTTAACTTTTTCCCTCAAAACTATCTAAAATATCGTCCGAAAAAGCAAGAAACAAAGATGAAAACAAACAAATAAGAATAACCACTAAGTACCCCCTTCTCGGAGCTCATATCCTTGGGGCACACGTTTCGCGCGGCACCTGGAGACGGAAATGGGTATGGAAGGGGGAGAGGGCAGTATACAATATTGTTATTAACGTTGCTGCTAGGGTACAAGTACACACGTGGATAATGAACTACCTGTACTTGAAGCTCGCGTGTGGTATTCAAAAGATTAGAGAGAGAGAGGGAGGAAAGGACTGCTGGAGTAGGTTTCTTTTTAAGTAGCTGATGTAAAGCGTGCATGTGTGTGTGTGTGTATACGCGTGTGTATGTTTGTATACGCGTGTGTGTGTGTGTGTACTCGCAGGCAAATCTTTCCAGGACAATATATATATATATATATATATATATATATATATATATGCTTTTCCTATCACATCGAGTCGAAAATTCACATGCCGTGCAGTATAAGAATAGAAAGAGAGAAAACAACTTTGATTATGCGTATCATTGCATCAGCCCTCCAACAACAAACCATGAAATCCTCGACATGAATATTATACGCCCTGACAGTCATACGTGATATTGTAGCATGAAGGGATCTGACCTGGACTATTAATGCAGTTCAGTTTATTTCGAAATATCAGAAATTATTAAAACACAACTCAAGTTTCTCTCAAAAAATATTACATTCTGGATAAAGATTAACATGAAGTGAAATATATCTCAGGAAGAACCTAGATAGATAATTGAAGTTTATATATTTTATTATATTTGTTTAGTGTAAAATAACCATTTGAGCATTACAGAACAGCTCCGCAAATAAGATAGCTTAGCCATACAAACATAAGCCCTTCAGGGGGTATGAAGGATGGCTCGGACAGTGCATTATCCAGGAACTGTGACGGGTCAGTTGCTGACCAAATGGTCCCTAGTACTAATAGGATCAACTTGATTTAATGGTTCACAGTTCTGATCAGCCCAATCCAATTTGCCACCCTAATCCCAATGGATAGGTCAGGTTAGGTTGGTGCCTGTTAGGAGTATAGGACCCATATGACCTGTAACTGCGGGTCGCCAGCTGAAATGTGTCACACTGCGAGGGGTGTCATATTACGAGGGGTGTCACACTACGAGGGGTGTCTCATGGGTTGGCTTCCTGCCCTATCGTACACGGGATCAAGGTCCCATCCCTCCCGGAAACTCTTAAATAGTATATAAAATAAAGCCGATTAAGGAACATTACATTACAGTACCAAGTGCAAAATATAACTCGAAACGTTAGCAATATTTTCCTTTACGATAAAATTTGTGTTGTATTTAATCATATAAAACCATGTTAGTGGTTATAGTTTCAGTTATGGCGACCATAAATCAGTCACAAACAAGTCTCCGTTCTCCTGTGTGTTCGTAGTGTTGGTTTAGTGACCGAGGCGTGAGTGGAAGACTGAATGATTGAGCATAAAGTCTCAGTCATTCGGTGGATATGATTTTACAGCCGATTCTAGAGGACGAAACTAGTGTTTTCCTCGTAGGTTGGTGCGTTAGCGATGCATTCACTGGGTAGATACGGCATCGTAATGTGGCATTTGGTTAAAAAAGGGAAGCCTTGGAACGTTGCCATAAGGGTCTGTGAGAGGGTCTGAAACTGTTGATTCTCTGTAGGTGGTGAAGTTTTGTCACCGTCAAGCTGAGTCCTTAGAAATTCCCCTTCTGTATAGAGGAGTCCGGACGATGATGCACACGCCTGCACCGCATGAAATGTTTCCGCTGATGAAGCCTTTCATAGACCCACCAACAAGAATGTATATATCTGTCAGTGTGAGGGCCATCCAGCACACGAGAGCCCTGCAGTGTGATGTAGATATATAGGAAACTCCTCTCTCCCTCTCTCTCTCTCGGCCAAAACGAGATTCTTGGGAGTTGAATCTGTACTGCTTACATTGCATTAGTAAGATCATAAGTTACATTCAGAATTTTATTCTCCACATTCCCTTGCAACCTTTTTCAAGCCAGTTTCTTCGGCCACTTATGGTGTTGCAAGAGTTGGGGAGAAATTTTCCTGGCATGATTTGTTGCTATGGGATTTAAACTTTATCAAGAAGACTTAATTTATACGTGTGTACAATCAAAGACAAAAGTCTTGTCGCGGTTTTGTTCGAAGATTAAAAACATAACTCGGGAAACATTATGAGAGCCCTACCACAAGACAGAGGGCACCAAAAGTTTAGCCCTTCGGCATATGTTTTCACCAAATTTCACGACACGACTTTTGTCTTTCATTGTATATACCCGCCTAAAACTGTGTGTGTATAATAACAATTAAAATAAATGAAGTAATATGGCTGAATTTTGATGCATGAAAGCAACCTGGATTGCTGTCATAGCCTGTGTATATATTTTTTCCAGTTACTATAATTTAATATGAGAAATATAGAGAAGAAATGGTCCAGGAAGATGGAGAAAGTTCCCCGCCTCACCTCACAGTGTCTGGTGCCGTCACCGTGGCATGGGTGTCAGGCTAAGCCTGGGGTGGGATGAGTCACCACACAAAGACTTCAACTATTAACAGTGTCAACATGTTTTGTTTCCACTCTAGCTTTTCAGACCCCAACACCCAAGTTGCACAGCTTTGATGGTGTCTTTTGAGGCAACAAATAACACATCCCCACCTGAAGACGAAACGAAACACTGAAGACGTTCAGCGCAAAAATAATGCAAACAGAAAGTAAGAAAGTGTATTTCACGCTGTGAGAGTCATCTATCTGAGCTCTGAAGTCAGTGTTTATTTTAGACACATAAATGATACGTTTCTGTCTTGTAGTCGTAAAAATATGCAATATTTACTCCGTCAAATACATTGCGTGAGGATAACAGAAGAGTGTGTAGCAAGAGAAAATCGGGATAACAACAAAGCGTTACTGTCATTATAAAGAAAGGAAAAGTGAATTATGGATATATCATGTGGTCATTCTGCCCGTTCGTCTGTGTGCCTATGTGTCTATCTATGCCTTGTGTTGGTACAATCTGCGTCTATTCGTGCAATTCCATGCATAGAGTATTGTGGGTACTGGTGTTCCTGCGGCTATATATTTACATATACGCAAACAAGTGTCACTGCAAGGGCTTTTAGGTGTGTTGGGTCGGAAGGTTTGATTTCCTTCCAGCCATCTACATTTTTTTAACGAAATCGTAAAATGCTTCTGCACGACGTCTCCGAATTATTTCTAGTTGCACAGGTATTAAGCAGGTGTCAGCCATTAAGCCGATTTATTTTTTTGGGGTGTCACTCTCCGTTGAGTCTTGCGTACACGTGCATCAAACAACAATCATAAACTTAATAGACTTTCGTTTCTATCGCTTCACCAACAAACTCGTAACAGTTAATGAACATCGTATAATGTAGTCTCCAGTCTTATACCCAGGATCACGCAGCCACAAGCCTCAATATCGCAGACAAGACAAGAGTGTAAATCCGTTTTACATTGGACAAACGATAGCGTCATTTGGTTTCCATTTCCCCTTCAGCAAGTTGTACAGGATGGTATATAACATACACTTAACGCTATTACCTCCACTACGCTATACACGTAAGAATATTATCCACAGTCTACACTTATAAATTAAACATACTCCACACTTTAAATATTAAATACACTCCACACTTAACATATTAAATACACTCCACATATGACATATTATCCACACTTAACAAATCATCCACACTCCACAATAATAATAGTCACCACGAAGCACTTCCAAATATTATGTCCAGTACAAAGTTTATAATGGTGCCTATCCACGCTAAGTACTCAACCGCGTAATACTTACAAAAAAATAATTCTCACTACACACTTAAGAACACAACATCCACTACACACTTAACAACACCATCTACATAACACACTTAACAACACATCTACATAACACACTTAACAACACCATTTACATAACACACTTAACAACACCATCTTCATAACACACTTAACAACACCATCTACATAACACACTTAACAACACCATCTACGTAACTCACTTAACAACACCAACTACATAACACACTTAGCAACACCAACTACATAACACACTTAACAACACTAACTACATAACACACTTAACAACACCAACTACATAACACACTTAGCAACACCATCTACATAACACACTTAACAACGCCATCTACATAACACACTTAACAACAGCAACTACATAACGCACTTAGCAACACCACCTACATAACACCACTAACAACACCATCTACATAACACACTTAACAACACCATCTACATAACACATTTAACAACACCATCTACATAACACACTTAACAACATAATCTTCATAACACACTTAACAACACCATCTACATAACACACTTAACAACACCATCTACATAACACACTTAACAACACCATCTTCATAACACACTTAACAACATAATCTTCATAACACACTTAACAACACCATCTACATAACACACTTAACAACATAATCTTCATAACTCACTTAACAACACCATCTTCATAACACATTTAACAACACCATCTTCATAACACACTTAACAACACCATCTACATAACACATTTAACAACACCATCTTCATAACACACTTAACAACACCATCTTCGTAACACACTTAACAACACCATCTACATAACACACTTAACAACAGCATCTTCATAACACACTTAACAACAGCACCTTCATAACACACTTAACAACACCATCTTCATAACACACTTAACACACTAACAACAGCATCTACACAACACACTAACAACAGCATCTACAGTACATAACACACTTAACAACAGCACCTTCATAACACACTAACAACACCATCTACATAACACACTTAACAACACCATCTTCATAACACACTTAACACACTAACAACAGCATCTACATAACACACTTAAAAACAGCATCATAACACACTTAACAACAGCACCATCATAACACACTTAACAACACCATCTACATAACACACTTAACAACACCATCTTCATAACACACTTAGCAATATTATCTACATTGCAGAACTAACAATATTATTTCCACTCCACACTTGATAAGATTAGGCGAATCCCTTTAAACACTAAACTAGATCATCACCATCATCATCACGCTTGGCAGTACTTTGTCATATTCACTGTAATTTTAGCAAAGATATGAATAAACACGTAATGAGAGAGAAAGACAGCGACAAGGACACGAAACATCAGCCACATGTTCTTATATGACCCACACCACAGGAAGACCTTGTTTTCCAGCAGAAGAGGGAGGAGGTTAAGGCGTGTGTTTCCTGCCAGGGTGATTAAACGACGACTCTCTCAGTTCCGGGAATCACTGGAGGTAACATACGTCAGCCAGGGCAAGAACGACGGTCTGGGAGAGAGAGGATTTGGTGAAGAAAATGGGAAAAGGTGGAAGGGCAGACGAGGAGACGAAAGAGAGCAAATTAGGGAAGGAGAAAATGAAAGGAGAAAGGAAGGTATACGAAAGGACGAAGAGAAGCGAAACGGGGAAGGAAAACAGGAAGAAAAAGAGGGGGGAGGAGTCGGTGGTGAAGTAAGATTATGAATGTGAGATAGGGATAAAAGAGAGAGTAAAGACTGGAAAAAAGGAATGATGGAGGAAGGAAGGGGTGTCAGAAGGAACGGGGGATGAATTTTCCTCTCACGTTGACAGAAACTGGGAAGAGCTTAATGTGAAGGGTAGACGTGGTAGTCAAGGAACCTTCAGAAGTAGTGACTTTCCTTCTCAAACTAGTAAGTATATACTGTATAGATACCAGCATATTTATGATTGCCGTTTCTCTCCCCTTGACCTCACAAACTTTAAAAGGTGATGTAGTTTATTTTTCTAATAGCGTAGTTCACGTAGTTTAAGATGAGGTGTCAAGATTATATCTGTAATAGCCTACTCGTTTTGCCTCTTCGCTGTCACTTAAAATAAATAGCGTAGTTCAAAGAGTTTAAGAAGTGGTATCTACTGTCGAGCACATCTTTAGTAGCCTACTCGTTTAGCCTCTTCACTATCTTGGTGTTTGATGTTACCTTCCACCTTAGACTGTTTTCTCTGATCCCTAATACATATCTGGTGGCAAGAGCTTTGATCATTTTCTGGAAGAGTGAATGAAAAAGTCGATAAAGTTCTCGGTTGTTTATTTACCTTTGCTGCCTACGTCTTCTTAAGCCTTGTCTTAATGCTCTGGCCGAGGCTAGTGGCACTTTTTTTGTTTACGACTTTTCAGCAGGTACTGTACATTTTCCCTCCCTGCCACCTCCTCGCCTGGGGGAGCAGTTTCTTCTAAAAAAAAGTGAAGTTAGGGTGTTTATCCATCAGGCGATATAAGCTAAAGTACCTAATCTTCAGGTGATCAAGAATTTTATATTCCATTTTTTAATAAGCCTGGCGTATTTAGGATTATGTCATGGTTGCTAGCCTTCATATCTATTAAAGGATCATATAAAATTTTCACATATGAAAGTAATATCAGTTATCCAACATCCAACACAGGTCATGTCAAAGAACTCAATAAACATATATTATGTATCGGTTTATGTTTCTGACTCAGTTCCGGTGTTAATAAAGCAAGCCTAGCCAACCCGCCAGCTATATTCAGACATGTTGAGAATTATTAATAATAATCATTTGGTAAATCGCTACAGTAGCTAAAGGCTACCAGGTGTGTTAATTACTCTGAATTCTCATTGGATGTAAAATTGATTTGTTGTTTCAGATAGCCTAGCTGTGCGACACACACAAACACACTTCCTCTGCTATCCAACTTGTGTAGGGTAACTCATTAATTACTTCTATCGAAGTTAAATAAAAAAAAATAGCCAATTAACTTACCCTAATGTAAACTAACTTATCCAAACCACATCCTCCTCCCATGGCTCGCAGGCGACTGACTTGCTAAATTTTTTATTTCTCTAGTATTTTAACCCATAAAATTATCAAGAATATTACTTGTTCAAAGCGGACAGGGTTTTTAAGTTGATGGAAGATGTGGAAAAAAAAACACTAAACAAACTTTTGAAAACCTTACCTAACCTTAACAAAAATTCAAAACTATAAAAAGCTTACCTTATACGTTTTTAGTGTTTAGTAATTGATGTGTTGTTTTCTGTTTTTAGTACGTGATGTTTTCAGCGCTCATAAACTCTTAAGCAATTATTTATATTTTTTTTTTCCAATTTAAGAAATGTTAAGTCAGGTTTTCAAAGGTTTGTTTGATTTCCTAACTCCGAAAATGATAGTGGGCTCCTGACTGTTAACATAAGCCTATGAACATTATCTAATCTAAATCCTCGCTACACATTTAAAAGACCTAAGCTGTTGAAGGCTAGTGTTAACATTATAACATCAAAAACTTATGCCTTTTGTGTCTGTACAGAGAACCAGCTTACCCACTTACATGTCCACAGTAGCCTACACATAAAAATTGGGGTATGAGTACAGTTTCAGCCACAACCTAGTTAGAGCAATTTTGTGTTTATCACTAGTTATATCTTGTCAATAGGAACCTTTTTTCTAGTACCACTTCCGTCGTAAATGCATATTAACCGAGGAAGTAAATGCACATAAGAAATTACAGCCGACCTGTTCAGTCTGAGCTAACTCCCACGCCCACAAAAATACACGTAAAATTACACCATGATGCTTCAACAAGGTTGCTTTCCTTGGTACCAAATACCAAAATAAGTACTCTGTTTAATATGGCGGGGACGGCTAGGAAGTTAGGTAGGATTCTTTGGTTAGTTCGGTCAGGTTCTATGGAGGGGGGAGGTGATAACTCCAAAATGACTCATTTCTGACAAAATGAAGGTCAAATTCGAATGAATCACACCAAATACCATGGGAAAAACAAAAATTTGTGATTGAACAGTATTTGTGGCTGAAACTGTTAAATTTACCCAAATTTGCATATAAATATACCTCTCTATTCTTGCGTTTAATATTCTTTAACACATATGCCATCAAAATGTTGAAAAATAGGACAAAAGTTTGTGATGTTATTTTCGCTTGTAAAAATAATAAATGTACTCACCGGGATGGCGTTGTTGCTAGTATGTTACAGCCTCATCCTCAGAACACTGACTTTCACTTAACTCACTCAAATACCATTTAATTTCCTTAAATATCAATTTATACTATCACTTATTACACTAAAAATATGAGTTGTATGTACAGTATCGATAGTGTTATCACTAAGTACTTAAATAAGTTTTCAGAAAAGTTTGTTCACAGAATCTGTCGAAGTTACACTTGATTTTCTGTTTAAAAGGTTTTCTGACCTTTCACTGCTTAAATTTTTTCTTAAGTGCTTATAACACAAGTATTCTAAGAATGGTTTACAAAGAAAATGTCAGTAAACACTTTATGGTAGCAGATTTTAACGAAACTTTGGTCCGTGGAGCTCACTGACAGACACTTGGGAAGCTTGTTGCCTCGTCTCCACTTGTATGTTATAAATTGTTAACGTATTACCAAAAATAATGATCTTATCACCAGAATTTTACGTTACTCATTTATTGTATGAATCAATAAATAAATTAAAATATATATTTAAGGTTTTCCAAGAAATTTATTGAATTTCTTGTATTTTTCCCGTAATAAATATTTTCACGCGTAGGAATTTTTTTACGAGTCTAACGCCATTTAAAGTCATTGACGATCCTGTGAAATATATATATGATAAATTTATACCTACATTATTATTATTAATATTGATGTTGATAATTATATAAGTAATGTCATAATCCACGCGTTGTAGTATGACCGTGACATCTTGTTACTAATAAGTGATACGTAAAAATGGACTGTGAAGAAACTATTATAGGCGTTTGCATGATTGTGTATAAAATCCTATCAGGGATCGTCTAGGATCAGAAGAAAATGGTGTAATTTACAGTACCTTGCAGAACATAACATATCAGGCGGGAATCAAGGCGATCAACTGATTTGAGTAAGTAACAGAAGGTTCCGCCATCTTACCTGACCGTGCTAAGATTGCTCTTAATACATAGTCTGATTAGTTTCCGAATGCAAAATATTTTTATAACAACTAATTTATTGTCTTGTGCAGTAATAGTCTCTAAATCAAGTAATTTACTGTATATTAAAGTTTCAACATTTTGGCAAGCCTAATCGGAAGTTGAAGTATAAAATTTAGAGAAATTAAAAAGTCAGCGTGGATAATTGTCATGTTGAAATACAAGCTCCACAGGATACGTAAACTGACTATATAGAAATCTTCCAATTAATGCTTTTGTTAAATAAAAAATTTTCATGAGTATATAGCAAAATAAGCTCGGACTGATAACATACGGCGCATGGAGAGTGCAAATGTAACACGATTCACTCATTTTTAAACACAAATGCATGCTTCTTGAAATTATGAGACATTGAGTTGACAGAAGGTTGGGTTGACAGGGGTTGGGTTGACATGGAACCAACAGTCATTACCTCTGAAGACTTCAATTTAAGTAGCAGCCTTATCAGTGCAGATAAAAAAATGTGTGGTAGTTAAGTTGCAGCTTAGCCTATACCACTTATTATATTTCAATTTACTGTCCTGTTTATTGTCTACTAGAAGTTTTGTTGCTTTAACCATCAAATTTTTATCAGTTACTTCTTTTTTTTACAGAGTTGTGCGTCCAACAACATTTGAATGCTTCCTGGATTCATTATGGCAGACCTTAGAAACTTCCCAAGAGTTGAAATATTCATGGTAGTGGAATATTGTACAACCAAGGACTCTAACATCCAGCCATGAGACGCATCAAATCACAAAGGTATGATTTGGATTGTTACATAATTTAGGTACAGGTCTTCCTCTATTTTCATATGCGTAATAAGTCATAAACTTGACGTGTCTTTAAAACCTGCTCTTTTTACCTCAATATTTTATTCTGAATACTGCATTAAGCTACATTATACTAACCTTAAATAAGTACTGTAACCTTACACAAAGTTGTTACATTATTTATTAATTAGATGAAGACCTGATTTACTTTAATGTGTCAGATTTACACTCGGTATATAAGTTGTAATTAGTGATACCTGTACATTTAAACACTACTATGATTTTATTAAGAGGGTTGATGACAAGACGGTTCCGAGCTGTTTCATGATAAAAGTTAAATAATGGACCGATAGTCTAAATGTGTTGTATTGTGTTAGTTGTTAAAAGAAGCGTCGAAGTGGTGCAAACTGGCAATGGTTTTCCCCAGTTGGCTCGCCAACAAGATATTAAGAGCCTAGTAAACATTTATGCAAGGGTGCTATATGGAATTAATCGGTTAGATCTATGAACATTTGCGTCTACATGAATTGTTTATAATGTTTAATTAGCCTAGATCATCCAAATCAATGTTAGTTATATTTGTTAGGTTAGGTTAGCTTTGATTAGTAGTCAGTATACTCCATCATTGCCATCAACGAAAACGATAATGACACCGAGAATGGAAACGTTTAACCAATCAAGTCTTTTGTTAACTTTTCTACTCGTGTGATAAACCTACAACCAACATTAAATCAAAATACAGGTTTCTAGCAGAATAATTTTTTCAAAGACAAGAGGAAAGGGTCTCCCACTATCAGTGGCGGCTCGTGCATAGGGCTGCAGAGCTGCAGTCCCCCCAGACACTCACTGCCAGGCGTATGATTCCTTTAGAGAGACAGCTGAATAATACACTACCAACAAATATATCATTTTATATGTTATTTAATTATTTTCAATACGTTGCTAAGTGAATTTTCATTAAAATCAGACCAAAATTTAAGTTACTTTCATAGTTGCTGTCAATGCTGTACGATTGATGTCTGTTATCGCCGCCGCCGCCGCACTTGAAGCAGCTCAGTCTCGTACAACGTGTGGACGGTGTGGTTAAATCGTGCTTTCTTTAATTACCCTTTGACGATGGAAAATCGAGTGAAGTATTTGCAAAACATCAACTTTTCCCAGCTGACATTAAATGAAAAGACTGAAATCAAAGCAAGAGGAAGACCTACACCAGTTTTATCCATTCAACAGAACAGTACAAGCAGGAACAAAGAATATACACGCCAGTTTAACATCAGTGTTCATCAGAAATGTGAATGGCTCTGTGGTTGTGACGAGGCAAATACTTTATTCTGCTTATTGTTTGGTGGGGACTCGGCATGGACGAAAAGTGGTGTGACTGACTTGAGGCATTTGCCACAGAAAATAGTGAAACATGAGCAGTCAGCCAAACATATGAATAACATGATTAATTTATCGTTGCTGGGTAAAGTGAACATTGCAGCTCAGATTGACACAGCATACAAGCTCTAGCAGTGATATCCATTGAAAATAAAATGATAACAGAAATAAAGGATTTTAATGAAATAGTAATAAACAATTTTGCTACATCGAAGAGCAGACACGCCGACTTTATTTTCAATTAATACTGGTCCATCACCACCAACACTACTACCATGCCCTGGGAATTCGTGGACATCAACTACAACTCATACCTGAGGTAGGTCAAATTTGTGTATCCTACTGTTGTGTGAGGCTTGCAGTCCCTCCATTTTATTTTTCACTAGCCGCCACTGCCCACTACGTCTCTCCGCATTTCCTTTTGTATCAAAAGAAATGGAATGATTCTCTGGAATACTAATGAATTTCGTCTTCGGGTCACTATAGAAAACGAGAGTTTCATGGCATACTAATGAAACTTAATACTTTATATGATCATACTTCCGATACTTCACCTCTGTTAGGCTTCTGTTTGAAGTGATAGTTATTTTGCATCTTTATTTCTATCCTTAGTGACTGATTTCTTATTTTCATTAAACAGATATGTGCGAGGATTAGATTCTAGTTGAAAACACGATAAATGAAATTTTGGGGTACATCTCAAATAACAATATTTGATGTACGTAATGATATACTGTACAGTATTAACGATCGTTGTGATAATACTTACTATTGTTATTGTGGGGATGTTAATGGCAATGACTACAGTCAGGTCGTAACCAGATAAAGTGAAAATGTTGATTTTTAAATATCCTGAAAGGTTCTTGGAGCTAACCATCAGTCTTTAATTTACTCTGACTCCACGTAACCCTCCCTCCCTCCCTCCCTCAACATGATCCCACATGAATCCCTCTCACACCATGCCCACCACTGCCTCCTGGGTATAGCTCCTTCAGCAGGTTATTGGTGAGGCTTCCCCCCAGGACCCTGCCACGCCCCGTGTGTGTGTGCGTGTGTTATGGTGAGAGATTGGGGTAGAGGATTGAGGGTGAGTTTGCGATTGGGTGGTTGCGGAGTGGGTGTGCCGCGGAGTGGGTGTGCCAGTATGTGGTGTTGCGGGGAGGAGTGGTTGTGAGAGTGGGTGGTTTGGGTGAAGAGAGAAATGGGGTGAGTGTGTTGATGGATGATTGGGTGGAGAGAGGAACAGGGTGGTTGAAATGGTAGATTAGTGTTATAATAAATTGGTAGCGCTGTGTGGTGGTAAGGTACTGACATTGGTAGTTTGGTGGGATAAGTGTGGTGGAAGTAATATGGTAAGAATAGTGTGGTAGTAATGAAGTAGAAAGAGTGTGGTAACAATAGCATAGTGTGTACCGTGGTGGTTGTGGTGATGGTGGTGGTGGTAGTTGTGGTGGTGGTAGTTATTGTGGTGGTGGTGGTAGTTGTGGTGGTGGTGGTGGTGGTGGTGGTAGTTGTGGTGGTGGTGGTGCAGTATTAGTGTGGTGGACCTGACAAATTCTGCCATGTTCTACCTCGGTCATGCAATAATGGAATTCCGTGGGAGGCACAAACTCGCCTCACCTACCTTGTTAATGAAACCCATTATGTCGCTGGTGTTCTCCCCGGCCCATGATGGTGGTCATTGCCCCCTCCCGCGGCTGGTACTGGTGTGGTTCTGTGATGCTGGTGTGGTTGTGGTGTTGGGTACTGGGAGGAGTGAACTAGGGGAATGATAGAGGGATAAGGTAGAAGAGGTAAAGAAGAAAGAGGTAGATGGAAGAGGCTGGATGAGGGTTGAGATTTTGCCTTCGTTAATTGTCTGTATGAATCGATCTTGTGTCTCTCTCTCTCTCTCCAGCATTAACGCGAATGCGAACAAGTCAACATTAAGAGATGAGAAAGCGAGAGTGCATGAGGAAAGCTGAAATTAAAGAATGATACCGAAATTTAACTTTTACTCTGGCAAAACTCCAGGTTGAGATATACCCCAAGAACACATTACGATGAGTGGGATACAAAATATTGTGAGTGAATTTCCCCGAGATTCTCTCTCCAGGCTGATAAAGAATGTAATTTTAAAATGAAAGAATATGGTGGTTCATTAGTGCTATAATAACACTTTGCTCTCATGCGAAAAAGAAAAAAAACACATTAAGAAAATACGTGTAGAAGAGTTAAGTTATTTAGAAGAGTTAATGTACAGCAGGGCAAAAAAATTGAGATTGAATATTATTGATGTACACAGCTTTCGATTTTTTATTTATTTTTTTTATTAGAGTTTCTTGCATCTTTGACAGTACGATTTTATATTCTTAGTTGATTGTGTTTTTTCTTAGATACAATTATATAATTATATGAATAGAATAAAAGAGAAGAGTAAAAAATAAAGCAAAGATTCAAATTTCAATCCAACAGTAGGTTAGACATCAGCTGCCCGGCCATCACCTAAGGCCAATGGACACCATACTCCCTGGATCATATCAGTGAATGTCCCCGTCCATCTTTCTCCTAGCCAATACATCCTTCATCCCTTCCTTCTCGGTCTTCCTCTCCTCTAAGATCACTTTTCACCAGGTTTTATCAGTTCTCATTCTTCCGATATAAGTATACCACCTTAGGAAACCTCATTCGTGTTTTCTTTTAACAATATTTCAGAAATAAATTTACTCCTAACGTAATTCTTCTGCACGTCACACCCAATGTTGTAATAGGTGCTCAGCTGTTCCTCAGTACATCATCATTTTTGCGTCCATTAATACACGTCTCTCTTCATACACTTCTCAATACACCTAATACCTTCTTTCCCTCAGTTACTCCGTGGTTCACCTCATTACGTATTGTATCAATTGGAGAGAAACTCGCAGAAATCAAATGTGATTTACTGATTTACCGTCTCTAGGCTGTTATATATATATATATATATATATATATATATATATATATATATATATATATATATATATATATATATATATATACTATATATATTATGTACCTCGTACTCTCCCTTCAACGTTCGGACCGATGACTGCGTGAAAATTATCTTGATGACCAAAACAAAACGTCAGCAGTATTATCCTCTGGAACATAAGGCTGGACATCTAAAAACACTGCACGGGAAAACAGGCTTTAGGGAACGTAAGAAAAGCTAGAATTGGTTGAGTGGGTTGTGATGTCGACCGTAACGCGGGAAATTGAGACAAGCGTGAGGAGACTGGACCACTGAATACCTCAACCATGCCGGATATGAATTTACATTCGCAATTACCTGGGTTTTTTCTCCGTCTCTCTTTTTCCTTTTAACATGTACAGTATACAGTATGTGTGTTTTAAGCCACTTCCAAGCCCCGTGGAAAGAGTCAAGGAAGCTCTTGTGGTATGGGGGTTTAGTCTGTGAATTTAAGAGTAATTTATTTATAATAAGATATGCATACTATACGAGTTTAGTGTTAAGATGAATAAAGAAGTCTTAGAGTACATATACAGAATGAATAGTAGTAGTGATGATTACCTTCTTGCCATGCGCTCAGGGTTACGTAATGTCATCCATTTTGTTTTCATCATATTATATGTTTAAGATAATTATGCTGTAGTTATTGCTTCTGTCTAAAATTATTTCCTTTCCTGTTCTTATTTAATATACCCTAACTCTAATTAAGTTATTATATGTGTCTATCTATCTATCTATCTATCTATCTACACATATATTTTGAAACTGTTAGATTCTTAAAAATATATCTTTTTTCTTCCTGTTTTCAACTAACGTACGTGAAATCTGCTAAAGTTATTTCCTTAAGGAGTTATCAGGTTCACGCAGTGGTGGAAACTCTTGGTGCGGAAACTCATATAAAATTTCTTAATCTCGCTGTCCATCTGAGCTTCCTTTGCCAGGCTGGCTCCTCCATATTGTACAGGGTGAGACTTCCGCCTCTGTTTATTAGAATGACAGGAATGAGAGAAGGAAGAGAAAAGAGGTACGGAGGTGGTAGATGGAGAGCAAGGGGCAAGGAGAGAAGAGAAATTAGAGATTTTTTCCTATATAATATATAAAAGGAGATAGAGAAATAAAAAATATAAACAAAACAAATTTAAACGTACAGAGAGATGAAGGCAGAAACAAGCAAAATTATTATGGACACTCGCACAGACAGACAGATGTACAGGTAGGAAGACTTATAGACAGACAGCCATAAGTTATGGAAGAGGATGTAATTTACAGTGAAAATCTATAATCATTTACACCAGACAGACAACACAAATGGCATACATACATAAAGGGGGACATACAAAGGTAGACAGGAACACAGACAAGCAGACGAAGAGAAGAATTGAGAGAGAAATACAAAGATGTAAAGAATCATCGAGAAACAAAGCAGACTGTTAGGTGTTGGTGTCCACATTAAAGAAGAAGATATTGTTTTGGTGTGTTGATGATATTTTTGCACGTAAAGCTATGCTGATAATGGGGTTTAGTGGCCGAGTAGATGCAGCACTCAAGATCTGTTCTAAAGAGCGTTGGTTCACACACTGAGCTTCCCTATATAGTTTGGGACGTAAAGTGCAGTGGCAACCATACTGCCTCTTTGTGTACCGAGGCTTATGGGACCCACTTTCACTTAAGGTGATAAAGACCAGTAATACTATGAAAGTCATTGTTTATGCTGGAAAAGTCGTTTACATGACACCATCGCCCTTGTAAATGGGTTGAACTTGGAAGGATTTTTTTCTCATTGGGTCATTCAGTCAGTTAATTTGTAAGAAACGTCTCCATGCGGCTGTTAAATGCAGTTACAAATCGAAAAGAAAATGGAAAATGTGATTCCCAGCAATTTAGTTTTGTGTATCCATGAATTTGTGTTTCGATCTCTCTCTCTCTCTCTCTCTCTCTCTCTCTCTCTCTCTCTCTCTCTCTCTCTGTAATCTAAAGATATTTTTATTTGTTTGGTAATATGAGTAATTAAACGGTACATGCAAAAAAAGGAAAGTTGTAGTGTCGTCTGGCTGTATCCGGCCTTTATTGACAACGACGGGCCGACTTACTGTACCCTATTGTCAGCGTAGGGATTTGGCGAGGTGATTAGTGATCGATAGTTGGTAGGCAGTGGTTATATCTTTAGCCTCATGTATACTTTTTTCTTTACATGAATAAATTTTTACTTAAACATGTACAAACTGTTGTGAAGTCTGCTGAAAAATCGTAAAACACATCACCTTTATGGCGGGGATAGATAAGCTGTTGTCGATCATCCAGATAGAGAGCCTCTTGTCTTAGAATCTCTTTGTTAACACACACACACACACACACACACACACACACACACACACACGAACATCTATATACACCCCAAATCATTAACTTGACCTGAACGTGCGGCCTGGTATTGATTGTACCACCTGACCCACATGTCACACACCTGGTATCTGGAGGCAGGTGTGTACAACAAACATCAGGATGACACTTGTAGCGTACACGTGAAAGTAGACAGCGTCAGGCGAGGTCCAATATATGGATTTTACATCAACGAACTGTGGAGTGATTACAACTCTCTCTCTCTGATTCTTTGTCATAATATGTTTGTGATCTATTTAAATTTATCCTATTGTTATATTTCTCTTTTCTTACATATAACAGAGGTGGTTCCCCTATATATATATATATATATATATATATATATATATATATATATATATATATATATATATATATATATATATATATATATATATATATATATATATATATATATATATTAAGAATCAACAAATAATATAAAATATGTTATTAGACGCATCTGTGAGCTTATAATCTGGTAGACAGAATCACTGGCGAAAGAGACCAAAATATTTCCTGCCCACTCAACGGGCAGGCCAGGGAGGCTCACATTGGCTGCCCGTCAGGTCCAGCTGTCGCTGTGGTTATGTAATATAGATATTTATATATACTCAACCTTTCATCGTTTTTGTTCTAAATTTAAGAAGGACTATATAGAATCATGTCTTATAGCAGATATAAGCGTCAGTTCTCAAGTATTAGAAGTTCTTGAGATATGGAACATAAAGTCAGTTACAACAATTTTTTTAGAATACTTTATACACGCATAAGGTGATGTAAGACCAACCCCGGGGCCTCAGGGCAATAATAACTATATAAGACTTATCTTTGCTAGACATTATGGACAACAACAGTTGGAATGCTACTGAGTACTTTTATGGGAATAGTAAGCAAAGACAAACTAATTAAGAACGTATTGTATAACTTGTCTACCACTAATATCACTTCCATATAAAGGAGACAACCTAATCTCTGTATTTCTTCCCATACCTTTGAGGGATTACTTGGGTATTGTCCTTTACCTGAGTGACCCTGACCTCTGACCTCCACAACTCGTTTCAAACTTTTTTATATTACTTCACACACTTTTGGAGATGAACATTGTGCTTCCTACCTCTCTGAATTTTAAATCTTATTCTAGAATCTTCTCTGCTTTTTTTCGCTCCCTAGGCTTTTTTAGTGATGTTTAAGGTTAAACAAAATCAAATCGACTTTATGAGATTAAAAAACAAACAAAGAGCGTTAATAACTTTGCTAGTGTCAGTCGCACAGTTCCACAAGTTGTACCAGCTTGTCACCAATTAGTGTCAATTACGGATTTAATACTGTATATGAATGCCTGCGTGTGTGTGTTAATATAAACGCTTTCCCCCAGAGAATTAATTATAAGAATAATGAATATGGAAATAACTTGAAGGAGATTAAAACTTCATGCACAGACTTTTAGACACACCTTAATTAAACTCTTCACTGCACCAGCTAAGATTATGAGTGAATGGATGCGGATTAATAAGAGTATTTTGTTAGAAAGAACACATTTGTAAACCAGGTATATTAAAGAAACGCAAAGATAAACACATTTTTGTCTACATCGTCCAAAATGAGTGTGTCCGTCATCTCCCTGGGACTGTGATCTCATCAGTGTCAGTCATGAACCATCAGGAACCTTTTTATGGCAGCAAACATACCAAACGAGTAAAATCTCTTGCCTCAAAGATCAGCTTTTAGTCAAGGGAAGAGGTAAAGTCTGAGGGTCTAGACCTGGTTAATAAAGAGATGTGGAAGAAATTGAAGAAAAAACTTGTTCCTTATACTTTAACTTGAAGAGACTATGCTGGAGCATTGTTCGGGACACGTCGCCCACCACTCTTCATCCTCCAGGGTAGATTTACTTTATTTCTTCACATGGTTGACACCGTTCCTTGATCTACACTTTCCATTTATGGATGCACTTTGCTGTAGGTCTACCATGACACTGATGTTCTAAAGGTTCATTATAAGATAACCGAAGAACGTGTGTCGGTCACCAAAATTCTCGCCCTTGTTGGTCTGGCGTCAAATATCGGGGAATTCATCAAACTGAGCCTTTGTTCATATTCACATTTTCAGCGATACTTCTCCTTGTCATCACTGCGTCATGAATCGTGTTAAACAGCTTATAAAATGTCTCTTTTGAGATTCTTCCTGTACTTTTTAAACGTACTGTGCCTTCTTCCGCGTTTAAACTTTACTGAAACCTGGCACGGATATCCTTGTGGATTAGATTAGGTGTAAGTTAGGTCGGTGTTCTCCCCAGCAGGAGGAATATCAAAGTCTGCCTTCCTGAGAGTGGTGAGAGGCCCGGGGCGGCGTAATAACCTGCAGAAGTAATCAATCAGAGCCACGTCAGCGCCTTCATCAGCAGTTGCATGATGGCTGTCAGATTAATATGATGGATTTACCTTCTAGTAGAGCCGCCGCCTCTGTTCTCGGGCTACCCGGAGTTATTGTGTGCTGTGTCGTGGTGCTAAGTGACGGTGTGTGTGTGTGTGTGTAAAGGAGTTCATGTATGTTATCAGGAGGAGGATGGGGCAATTGGGGCATGGGTGTGTTGGAAGAGGGGGGGGGGAAACGCTTGTATGGCAGAGAGAGAGATTAACTAGTAATGGAAATGGTGTGTTTGTGTTTGGAGAGAGGATGTGTCGTATGTATAGAGGGAATCAAGGTGTGTGTGTGTGTGTGTGTGTGTGTGTGTGTGTGTGTGTTTGGAAGGTGAGACAGGGGACACGTGCATAAAGAAGCAAATATTGGTAAGAACAAGGGGAATAAAATAGATGAATGTTGTTAATAGATATAATAATATAGGCAATAGTGATTATTTAGCTCCCAGGACACGTAATAGTAATAGCATGTAACAATGTAACGTAAATAGATGACAAATATGAAACTAGAAGAGACTACGAGGATATACTACGCTATTAATAATTGATACTTAAATGTTATATTAAAAGTAAATTCGAATACTGATAGTTACTGGTATCATGAAGTTTGAGTGTTAGTAAACAACGAGCTTACAAGGTAGTTAAAGGTAAGCCCAGGGGTTAGAGAATGTTGTGGATTACGTCAATATTTTATCAGGTCTAAACAGAATTTGTAATAAGGGTAGTTATAAATAATAATAAATGAAGTTAATTATAAACCAATAACAGTATTCATTATGTAGATGATACGCTCTAAATGTAAATAATAAAGACATTAGCAAAAAAAAATGGTCAGTATTGTTGGAAAAGGCAAAGAATATTTGGTTAGAGTTAATGTACAGAGGCGAAAGTAATGGCTGTTTCCAAATTAAACATAAATCCTAACGTAAAAATTATGGTAGGCAACAGGGCAATTAAACAGGGGGGAAAATGTTGTGTATTTGGGCAGTAACATATACACGTTATGTTGGTAGAAGTAACGATACACAGGCTCAAACATTATTAATGGTCTTAGAGGTGTGTTATGATACCGTGTGATGTATAGTTAGAGAAGAAACTAGACTCTATTACATTAACTTTACTGTGTGTGTGTGAGGTATACTTTATTTTAGATCAAACGTGCATTGTATACCTTAAGTTGACCAAAATAACAAGAGTAAACACGTGGACATAATGATTTCTCAGTGTCACCGCCCAGGAAACACCAAATTCTAATAGTTTCCTCATCACTAGGCTGCTGCGCCACCACCTCCTCCTGGATTGCTTCTAGTTCGTGATAATCTCGTAGTTCACAGTCTGAATTAATTTTCACCTCGGTTACGTGGTCCACTTCATAGATGACAAATATGAAACTAGAAGAGACTACGAGGATATACAATACGCTATTAATAATTGATACTTAAATGTTATATTAAAAGTAAATTCGAATACTGATAGTTACTGGTATCATGAAGTTTGAGTGTTAGTAAACAACGAGCTTACAAGGTAGTTAAAGGTAAGCCCAGGGGTTAGAGAATGTTGTGGATTACGTCAATATTTTATCAGGTCTAAACAGAATTTGTAATAAGGGTAGTTATAAATAATAATAAATGAAGTTAATTATAAACCAATAACAGTATTCATTATGTAGATGATACGCTCTAAATGTAAATAATAAAGACATTAGCAAAAAAAAATGGTCAGTATTGTTGGAAAAGGCAAAGAATATTTGGTTAGAGTTAATGTACAGAGGCGAAAGTAATGGCTGTTTCCAAATTAAACATAAATCCTAACGTAAAAATTATGGTAGGCAACAGGGCAATTAAACAGGGGGGAAAATGTTGTGTATTTGGGCAGTAACATATACACGTTATGTTGGTAGAAGTAACGATACACAGGCTCAAACATTATTAATGGTCTTAGAGGTGTGTTATGATACCGTGTGATGTATAGTTAGAGAAGAAACTAGACTCTATTACATTAACTTTACTGTGTGTGTGTGTGAGGTATACTTTATTTTAGATCAAACGTGCATTGTATACCTTAAGTTGACCAAAATAACAAGAGTAAACACGTGGACATAATGATTTCTCAGTGTCACCGCCCAGGAAACACCAAATTCTAATAGTTTCCTCATCACTAGGCTGCTGCGCCACCACCTCCTCCTGGATTGCTTCTAGTTCGTGATAATCTCGTAGTTCACAGTCTGAATTAATTTTCACCTCGGTTACGTGGTCCACTTCAGCTTCGTGCCAGAAGAAAAAATTTCAATTGTTATCAAGGTCTAAATTGGTGAATATTCTTGGGTGGGTTGCCTGGGGAACTTAATCTATTTATATCATGCTTAATCCTACACATACTTATTATATAAAAAGAATTAGCTGTGCTTTAAAAAAATTGACCTTGTTTTCAGCGCTTGAGAGTTCAACCCGAATTATCTGAAATGAAAAGAATATAACAAACTCACTTATAAAATCATACATATAAACTCACACTTATAAACTCACATTTATAAATTCACACTTATAAACTCCTTGGGCCGAGTGACTCCAAATATTTACATCTTCGCACACACAAGTTCCATCGCCATCCGGGAAATGTCTCGGGCGGGCGGGTGGTGAGTGGCTGGGGAATAATGGGTTGGTTGGCTCCATCAATCGTGTCCACCACAGCTTATATTTGGAGACAAGTTTTAAGCGTACTCTCGGCACCATCTATCCTGGCTGACTACATTACGACGCTCTGAATATCTGGAAGAGAGACGAATTTTCCCAGGAAACTCTTTGTAGTGGACGATTCCGTTTTCTTTAACTGGATAGGAGATAGAGGTGTCGTTTATTATTATTGTTATTATTACATACGTTCCCTCGTTGGGTATATTAGTTCGTGTTAGGTTATGTTAGGTTAGGTTAGGTTAGGTTAGGTTAGGTTAGGTTAGGTTAGGTTTCGTTTCGTTCTTTATCCAACTCTGAGTACGTATGTAGATCTGAGTCTGGGGTTTAGACAGTATATGCACACTGCTCTCATGGAGGAGTGTCACTTGCCCCTTGAGAACTTACACAATTCTGTACACCAAGGTTGGTGTTATCAAATTTTGCCATTTTCTCTGATATATTGCCAGTTTCAGCAATAAAAGGCGCCCTCTAAAAGCAACTTCAGTCATGTTTGCGCCGGTTTTCATTAAGTTTTGAGCGTTAATTGATTCACAAGTGATATTGCAATATTGCAAACATGAGAATTCGAAAGTAATTTGGCTTTATGAAGTGGTGGTGTTCCCGTCAGGTGTACACTTTGGACGGCACAGGTACTTCCAACCCTTAAACGCAACCTCTTTTTTAGCGGGAGGGGGGGGGAGTAAACAAACTCGAATTATATTATTAGATCAGTTAAAGGCTGAGGTAACAGGGTTGAACATCAGTATAGTTCTATTTACGTTTACCTGTCTCTTAACTATTTCATCTGATACAAATAAATATGCTATCTCATGTTAGCATTTTTCAATTTTCAAGCAATAATTTAACAACTTAATCTAGCGTAACATAACATAACTTGAGGTGATTATTCCTAGTGTCTTTAGTGTTCAAATATTTAGTATCTTATTTTATCGTTTATGTGAATAGGGGTAAGCTTAAAATCACTTCTATGCAAAATACAGTAATCTCATTTTTAAATCCTTCATCATTAAAATAATCGAAAAGGCATTTATACTTCTTCTGCCAAACGAGTAATAAACATGTAAGTTTATAAGATACATAGTGTATATAGAACCTTTAGTTTGTGAAAGAAGATACAACAATGCATAAACTTAGCTTTAGAAAATTCCTCAAAAAATATTAGACGTTCATTGAAATATTAATTAAAAAACTAAATACATTTCTTCTTGATATAAAAACGAAGAGAAGGATAGTTGTATGATAATCGGCCTGTAAATAACCTTTTCCCCAACAAGAACAAACACATTACGTCCACTGAAAAAATTGTCAGGAAGCTGGTGATTGACAGACACACCCTCCCACCCTCACAGCTGAAGGTGCAATAAACAAACACTGGAGGGAGACCACTAGACAGACAGACAGACAGACAGACAGACGGCAGCCAGTCCGCAACACGCGTTAACTACCTAATATACAGACGCTAAACTTTCATGTATTCTAACCAAATAATTGACTTAAGTCATGCGATGGAAGAGTAATTCGTATTAATTTAATTTTACCAACTTATAACCGAACATTAACCTCTAACCAAACTTAAACAACCCTTGACTACGCATTCACTCATGACAATTAAAGAATAGATACTTACACCTGTTTTGATAAATTCACCTGTTCTGATAAATTCACCTGTTCTGATAAATTCTACTTTAAATAATGATAGTCTAAAATAAGAAGAGATTGTAAAGCATTTGTTTGGGTCAGTCACTTCCGCGGTGATTCCCACAGGTGTCGCCATGGCTTCAGCAATGTTGTATGTATGCTTGAAGTTGAATGTGCTATTGACCACGTACAAGGGAAAGGACATACTGGTGGACAGACAACAAGAAATAGTAATGGAGAATGAGAAACACAAGTGGGATACCTGTTACATCCTCAATAGATTTAAAGTGAGAAAGAAGAGGCTGGGAGTGAGGGATAAAATTGGAGGGAGTAAGAGCAATAAAAGGTGAGAGAGACTAGTGAGGTAAAGATTATGAGTGAGAGGAGGATGAAGAAATTGAGAAATATTAAGTGAGGAAGAGAACGATTAGAAATAGGAGAAAGAGAAGAAAAAAATTATCTTGCGAGAGAGGACGGGTAAAGGTGAGGGAACGAAGGGAGGAAGAGAGAAGGAGATAAAGTAAGAGTGAAGGAAAGGAAATTAATAATAAGTAAAAATGGGAATAATTATAGGTAAACAAAAAGAAGATAAAGACACAGAATGAGTCAGATCAGAAGAGGAAGAGAGAAAACCTGATATTGAAAGAGAACGAGAATGAGGGTACGAAGGACGGAGAGTGAGAAGGAGAGAGAAAGAGAGAAATGTGACAGATGAAGAAAGAAAGGTTGAGACAATGTTTATGAGAGAGGGAGAGGGAAAAAGGGAGATTGAGAGAGAGAAAGAGGGAGAGTAAGAGAGAGTGAGAGAGAGAGAGAGAGAGAGAGGACCCATGATAAAAGTTGTAACCTTGTTAGCCAACATTGCCCACCCTTTATGGCACCCACTTGCGTGTTATTGCCAAAACTTGTGTATCATAAATATTTATGACGCACCAAAATACTCTATATAAGCAGAGTGATTTCGTACTAACGGGATGAGTGAGCTATGAAGGACAAACTTGAAGTAAATAAATACTCCATAATTGTAAATAACTCGCTATTAGAACAAACAGGTATTACACCAGGGAATATATTACCTCGCTCCTGGCCGAGTATTGTCTTCTTGGTCAATTATAATTTCCAGTATTGTAGCTGTGTGATGGGCTCGTGGGGACTAATTTAAGCTATGTTTACCTCCCATACCTAGCATGGGAAAGGTGAAAATACATAATTTAGTTATTTGATAAGAGGTTGATCAGTGACTCCCATTTAAAGAGTTACAATTCGTAGGTCGAAGGAAAGACATGAGAGGACAAGGATAAAGTAGACACAAGAGAAGTGAAGGAGGTGAATGATGATGATTGTCGATTACAGAGAACGTGCACGAATTAAGGGTGTTTATTATAATGAAGAATTATTTGTATTGCAATTGGGACTAAAATGGAAAGGATTGCTGGATTAGTTATTATAAACGGGGATTAAGGAGAGATAGATCACCTGACATGAAGGGAAGATTAGGAGGAAGTGAGGAACTGATCGAAAAATATTCATTATATACATTTATTTTAGCTTGCTGTTGTAACCAATATTTTTTGGGGGTTCAGTTGAAAAGTAAACCAAAAACTTTCTCTCGTTCATTTTCGTCACTATTGTATAAGCTCAGCGGACCTTTTCTCTCCAGACAACGGCCCATGCGAAAGGCTTTTAGCGAAAGAGGAGTCAGTCAAATGAATTCAAATCCACATTGTTTATGGCAAATTTTTCTTCCCGTGTCATACTTGGCCTTTCACTGTATTTGCTCTCTCTCTCTCTCTCTCTCTCACACCGCTCCTGCCGAGAATCTCACTCACTCTACGCTTCACATTTCGTTCTCTCTCCCTCTCTTTTTTTTATCTCACTCCCCACTCATGTAAACACCAGCCCCTCTCACAAACACTCTCATTCCACTCTTCCACCTCATCTCAGTTCCCGGTGTTCCTCCCTCTCACTTCGTCTACCTGATTACTGGGAATGGCTAACAACGTCAAGAAACTGACTCCTATACACACTCAACCTCCAAGCTGACGACAAGGAATTATCTTTTTTTTTCTTCTTTTTTTTGGGGGGGAGGGTCTTTTTCCTCTCTTCTTTCTTCTTTTTCGTTTTCTTCACAACGTATCAAGGGGAGATGCAAATAAGAGACTCCCGCCCATGATGCCTGTACGAATGCTGAACCTTCAAGCTGACAGGAGTGGATTAACTTACGTCTTTCTTTCTTTCTTTCTTTCTTTCTTTCTTTCTTTCTTTTTTTCATTTTTATCTCGCAAAATATGAACGGGCTTGCTGCTTCTGCTAGTTACATTGGATTTTCTTGCTGGCCGTCACCACCCGAGTCATCACGGCCGTAGCACAGTTACACACACACACACACACACACACACACACACACACACACACACACACACACACACACACACACACACACACACACTAGTAAGGTAGCTAGCAGTATTTTTGAGATCTGGAGGCAGTAAAGTTTCTCTCCCTATATTTAATAATAATTGTAAGATCAGAGTTAACAGTACTAGTGAGAGACTCGAGGGATGAAATACTGAATGATAACAGATTGTTGATAAATGTTTTGATGGCGTTTGTTTGTGTACTATTGGTTTATTCAAAGCTCGTTGACAGAAACATTAAAAGGGAGAATTATGAACAGAGTCTTGGAGTATCTCGGTATTAATTGACAATACAGTACAATACAATACAATACAACATTACAGTACAATAATAAATTACATACTGCTATACAATACAATACAATAATACAACAATACATTCTAGAATAAAATACAATACAACGTAACGTAACCTAACCTATTACTAGCCTTCAAGTTCACGTGCATGTTCAGTGTTTTTAGTTGTATGTATTCATAATTATTCTTGTTTTCCATGTATACATTCTTAGTCTTGACTGCCATGTATACATTTTTAGAAACTTCCATGTATACATTCTTAACCTTCACCTTCATGTATCCACATCCATGTATACATTCTTAACCTTTACCTTCATGTATTCACATCTGTGTATACTTTCTTAACCTCCACCTTCATGTATTCACCTCCATGTATACATTCTTAACCTCCACCTTCATGTATTCACCTCCATGTATACATTCTTAACCTTCACCTTCATGTATACTTTCTTAGCCTTCACCGTCATGTATCCGCCCCAGTGTTAAGCCATACGTGTCTGGCTGCCATGTCATTAGTCAGTGCCAGGAAGGAAAGTTACACTGAAACTCGCATCTATCTGTCGACGGGATGAGTCTTATTAATCTCCGCCGCCCTCAAGCCGGAAGGAAGAGGAGCAGGCGATCATTTGAGTCTCTTTGAAATTGTCTTTTTCGCTCTCTGTGTCTTTTTGCCCAGTTATTTGTTAAGACTTGTAAACAATAGGGTGTAAACAATTACTCAGACGTGTTGTTAAGACTTGTAAACAATAGGGTGTAAACATGTACTCAGACGTGTTGTTAAGACTTGTAAACAATAGGGTGTAAACATTTACTCAGACGTGTTGTTAAGACTTTTAAACAATAGGGTGTAAACATGTACTCAGACGTGTTGTTAAGACCTGTAAACAATAAGGTGTAAACATGTACTCAGACGTGTTGTTAAGACTTGTAAACAATAAGGTGTAAACATGTACTCAGACGTGTTGTTAAGACCTGTAAACAATAACGGTGTAAGACAATAAGGTGTAAACATGTACATGCCTGTAGACGTGTACTTCAATAGGGTGTAAACATGTAAGACAAGACATGGACGTGTTGTTAAACAAACAATAGGGTGTAAACATGTACTCAGACGTGCTGTTATGTGTAAACAATAGGGTGTAAACATGTACTCAGACGTGTTGTGACCTGTAAACAATAAGGTGTAAACATGTACTCAGACGTGTTGTTAAGACTTGTAAACAATAAGGTGTAAACATGTACTCAGACGTGTTGTTAAGACTTTTAAGGGTGTAAACATGTACTCAGACGTGTTGTTAAGACCTGTAAACAATGTGTGTAAGACGTGTTGTTAAGACTGGGTGTAAACATGTACTCAGACGTGTTGTTAAGACCTGTAAACAATAAGGTGTAAACATGTACTCAGACGTGTTGTTAAGACCTGTAAACAATAGGTGTAAACATGGAGAGAGAGAGAGAGGGAAAGGGGAAGGGAAGTAGGGAGAAGAGTGTTTGATACGGGAAGGATTAAACCGAGGGAGAGGAGACAGAGAGAGAAAGGAGTGGAGAGAGAAAGAGAGAGAGGATTGGGAAGAAAGAGAGAGAGAGGAGTGAGGAAAGAGGGGGAGTTAGAGAGAGGTGAAGGTAAGAGGGGAAGATATGGAGAGGGAAGAAGAAAGGATGAGAGAGGAAAGAAAGGAGAGAAATGAGATGGAAGGAAGAATAATAAGAAAAAATAAAGCGAAGAAGAATGAAAAAAAAGAAAATATCCGGAGAGAAGGAGGGAGAGGATAGGGATGGAGAAAGAAGGCAATAGAAGAAGATGAAAATGGCAGGGTGAATAAGAAAGGAAAAATGAAGTTAGACAGAAGAAGGGAAGGAGGGAACAGAGGGGCTGAAGGAGAAGAGAAAAGACTTCAAAAAGACAAGGAAAATAATGGTGGACTTGACAACATGTTTTAATCTAGTTTTCCTTTATATTTCATTCACTGAGGTCATTTGGCAAGATATACAAGGTGATCAAAAAATCCCTATGTACCTGTAATAATTAGCAATATATTTATTTACCTTATTTTACTTGTAATAAATGTAGGTATAATTATTACAGATGCACAGGGACTTTTTGATCCAGGTCGAGGGTATGTAAGATGTTTTATCTCTCAGCTGATGCTTTATGATTACTTATAAAAAAATCAACGTAAATTGACCCCAAATTTACGATGGCATTCATGAAAACTGTCAAGACCAAAGCCACATTTTCTACCTCAACTGAAAGTATAGAAATTCAATAATTTTGTATTTTTATGCCACAATGTTCCTTGGTCGTGGATCTGTTTCCCGAGGTGTAGCTTCAGACCAAACATTAACTGGTCCTGGTGCCGAATAAGCTTCTGTTATAATTTTTATCGGAACTCACGAACGGACCGCGAGAGTTTCTGCATTATTAAAGATAATAATTGAATGATACATATAAAATAGATTGACTGCTGCGTGAAAACCTTGTAGTGACCGGAGAGTGTGTAGCAGCTGGTGGTAAATATATATAGTAGTATTATAGCAAGACGTTATCGTCGCTAGTGATGAATGAGAATGGTGTTGTAGCCAGCGGTGAACGGAGAATCATAGATGCATTCTCCATCAATCATTGTTTATGACACCTGTGAGCATCGGTGAGGCTAGCGACCCAAGGCATCTGTCACGCTAAGCGATTCATATTATCGTTATATCAATCATTTCACTGTAGATCATCAGCTGGTGTTCATACTAATATTTCAGAAATAAAACCCAACATTAAAAGTCTAAAGTTGTAGTAAACAATACAGTCTATCATCGGTGTCATTGGGACAAGTTTATGTCATAATGTGTGTTTGGTGGGTTTAGTGTGAATCTGTCCAAGTATTGATGTTTACGCAAATCTGTTCATCCTTTTATGTCAGACTCCGACGCTTATGAGAGATGTTTATGTGTAGTCAGAAGAGATAACCTCCCTGTACCATCCTTTGTCCAGCTGATGATTTAAGCCTCTGTCACATAACCAAGCTCTCCATATTAATCAGTGTCTTACATAGCCACCGTATCTCACCTTACATTCTCTTCCTATTCATCGTCTTCTCTTAGTGTTCCTCCAGCTCACCAATATTAGATTCTTCTCCTCTGAAGTGACTGAAGTAAAATGGCCCTCAACGCCTCGCTTAAAATGAAAGGCTCACATACACTTTAAACCTGTGGGTTTTTTTTTACTTACAATGAACTAAAAAGAGTTTGTAACCAGAGTCTTGAGTCTTAATTAACTTTTTCCTGAGAACCGAGTTGGCAATAGCCTGTGTACAACGACAACAACAACCAAATATATCCTTCCAGGTACAAAGACTGGTTTGGCCATAAAACATAGGGTTATTGTGAGGTTTGGTTAGGTTAGGTTAGTATGTGTTTATCGACGTAATGGGTACATGTACAGTACAGTACACAAACTATTGATTACTCTCTCTATAATAAATTATAATGAAATCCGGCGGACTCAAGTCGTTAGCCACAGCCAAAAGGAAAATCCCAACCGATGGTCCGCTTAAAGAAAACTCCGGTAAACTTTAAATCATCGCCCTGGGCTGACTCATTAAAGTTTCAGGCTGGGTCGTTGGTTTGGGCGGGTCGCTGCTTGTACCTCATGTTCTGTCACGTAAGAGAAGAAAAATAGGAGGAAAAAATAACTCACCCGATGGATTGCTCAACATACTGACGGACATTCCCACCAGACGGATAACTTAAGCTTATTTTCATTCAAGGTTGTACTTAAGTGTAAAGTCTCACTCACTCAAAGCTTTAACTAATCCTCACTATTTTTTTGAGACTATAACACAGCTGGCAGTCACTCGAGGCCCTTACATAAACTCAAACTAACACTCCAAACGTAATTAGTCTGCATTAATCCACTTCCTGACGAACTAACTGACTGGCTCATTAAAAAGAGTTTATCTCCTGCGCCTCGACAACCTCACGTCATACCGTAGACTCCTCACTACATCAACGCATTAGTATCACATCACACTAAGTACATCAACGCATTAGTATCACATCACACTGAGTACATCAACGCATTAGTATCAATTGACTTACACGAACGTCACATAGCTAATATTTGGGGGGGGGGCAGTTTGGTGTTGTCGCGGTAACAGATGAGGTGAAGGTGGCGGCGCCTGTGTTATTGGGAGCTTAGTGGAGTTATTTTCCACAGGCCACAGACTGCCAATATCAACACTAGAGCTGCCTGATGGATGGAACCCGGGGAGAGGAGGAGGAGGAGGGAGATGGGAGGACGAGGTAGGACGAGTAGGAGGAGATAGGACGATTAGGGGGAGATGGGAGGGAGGAGGAGGAGGAGATAGAACGAGAAAGAGAAGAAAGAAGGTAGGATAGGATAGGTTAGGTAAATTAGTTTAGGTTAGGTTAGGTTTGTTTAGGTTACGGTGGTAGTATCAAGTCGTGTTATTGACACTATAGAAGACAATAGTTGGTATAGCAGAGTGTTAATTGATCAAAACGTTATTAAAGACATTTTTGTGATTGTCTTTGTAATTCTCAAGTCCTGGTAATCTTGAGACAGACTGGAAGAAAAATCAAGATATGTGAAGTGTGTGTGTGTGTGTGTGTGTGTGTGTGTGTGTGTGTGTGTGTGTGTGTGTGTGTGTGTGGGTGGGTGTGATAAAATAATAATAATAAACGGTTTATTAATAGAGTTGCAGCCGGTGGCTGAAAATATACAGACTTACATTTGATTTAGACATAATGATATAATATGTGTTGAATACATTTACAGGGCTGTGCAGTACATAAATCAGGAGTTGTTTATTATTTTAACAATAGATGGGATGGTGCTGTTCTTATATCTATCGGTGCGGGCTCTTATGGGCTGAATTTTGTTGTTGTGGCGGACTGCGCGAGTTGGGTGAGGGGCTGCAGGAGGTGGCGATGGCGAGGGTGGTGCAGTAGTCCACGGCCAAACCTTTCCAGTGTGTGTGTGTGTGTGTGTGCAGGTCAGTCATGGCCCCAGATCACAAAGTTTTATAATTGTGTGGAGGTTAAGATTCCTTTTAATAGACTCGTCCCTTTTAATTGGATTTTTGTGATATTTTTTCCTCTTAATTTATCAATGCTCGTCCCAAGGTGATGATACGATTGTTTTTTGGCATATTTCTTTATTTCTTTCTGTCTTTCTTTATTTCTTTCTTTCAAGTTCTTTGTTAATTGTCTTCTAATTAGTTATTTTTCAAGGGACAAGTTCACGGAAAAATCTACCATATAATTTTGGTCAAACTTGTAGAAGATAACCGAGTATTATGACGATGTGGTAATACTGTGTTATGATAATACAAAAAATACGAAAATAAGGTGTTACTCCGTGTTTATGATTGTGTGTATCCGTCTCACTGGGTCTCAACCTTACCTTCATAACGATACAAATATTCCTCGTTATCTATATGTAATTTTAAAGTATATATATATATATATATATATATATATATATATATATATATATATATATATATATATATATATATATATATATATATATATGTCTCTATATACACACAAGGTATTATTTCGTGCAGCTAACTCGACCAGAGACACTTATAAAGTATAGGGAAATAACAGAATATAAGTGAAAATTGAAAATGTGCAGATTTATTCGAACGAGATTATTTGATTCATGATTTTTTTCAAAAAAAATTTTGGTTTAATGTTATTTTTTTTTTCTTCCTCAGTCATAAATATTATTGTGGAATTTATCTTAAAGCTACAGAAGAACTTTGAGGTTAATGGAAACCTTAGAGGCAAGAAAAATAAGACAATTATAGCTGATCATAATGCTAGGGGTACGTTATCATGTGAAGGAGAAATGGGGAAAATAATTCGAATACCAAAGAGTAATTTAATAAAACCTTGTGTAAAGAAAGTGAGAAGTATTAATGGAGTTTAGGGAAGTTTACCTAGAGTTAGGGGAAGAATCCAATAAACGCAGACGAAGAGCGGGGGAAAATTCAGAGACAAGAGGGGAATATTGCAGTGAGGAGGAGAATTATGAATTATGGTAATGAATAATACATAAAAGTTGGAAAATCCAGACACAAAGAAATTATTGATAAGAGAATGGTTGGGGGAGGCGGCAGGTGGTGGGGGCAGTCACGGGTGGCAGGTACACACACACACACAATTACGTCACATCCGAAAGACATAGATAGATGACCCTTTGACCTTGTTGCAATGTTGCATACTCTCACAGGTGAATGATTAGTGTGTGTCATTGTGACTGTCAGAGTGCCAGCATGTGTTCGTTAGCATGTCATCTTTAGCTCATCTGTTTGTTAATGAGGGACTTGTTGGACCCAAATAACGAAATTACAGTAGTAAGGCATGGACACCGATGTACAGTGTTGTAGTAGTTGTTGCAGCAGTGTTCATTATTTATTGCAGTGGTGGTTATTATTTTCTGAAACAGTAATGCAAAGGCGTGTATATTTTGCGTTATATAGCGGTGTTTAATATTTACTGAAAGAAGTGTATAATATCTTTATCAGCTTTGTACGTTGTTGCAGCGGTGTACTGAGTAAGTTGCAGCGTTGTTTATTGTTGCAGTGATGTACATTATTGCAGCGTTGAATATTGCTTGTTGTTCTGGGGCTTTGGTACTCCGTGGAACATTACGAGTCAGCCCAGAACGTGACGCACACACAGGCTGAGGACCGTATAGTCGTATCCCCCATACACTCGGGGTGGTAGTGAACGAGTTGGGTTTTTGCGACAGACTGATGGATGGGGATATGGTTATACTACCAGCTCTGGCTCACACCGGATATCAATCAGCAGAGACCATTGGACTGCCAGCCCACCATTCTGCCGCGCGCCGTGCCCACGGTGAATATTGGGTGTTGCAGGCAGGTACACATTGTTGGTGCTACTATGCGCATTGTTTGCAGCAATGAATATTGTTTTGCATAATTTTACATCGTTTGCTGCAGATATGGCAGCGTTATTTAAAGTTTTCTGTAAATGCTTGTAGCAGTGGTGTATATATTATAAATGTAGGTAGTTGTTGTATGCCTGTGAAAATGTTCGTGTACTTGTAGGCATAAATGTGCAAATATTCGTATATTTGTGTGCACGTGCACTATGCCAGCAGTTGTCGTTTTTTCATCTCCGCTTCTTTTAAATGAATCAACAATTACATTTTTGACAAAGGGTCTTTTACTTTATGTTGTTATAACGTCACTAACTTTGTGTTTCATATTTACATTTCTTTGTCTATATATTACTCTCCTAAATAACATCCAGTAATAATTATTCACTACATCAATAATTAGATAAAAAAAGAACTTCTATATCAACACTGTAACAATGTGAAAAAAAACCCAGTAATATGTTTGTGATTTATATTGACAAATCCTGTTCGCTTTTAATTATCACTTCTCTATTTGTACAACCGACAAGCAAGTATTTCAACATCAACTAAAGATACCGGACAACTCACTAACTGCTCCGGCTTAATCCACGCTGCCAGTTAATGCTGGTTAGACAGAGGCATAAAGAAACATAGCCGCTGTTCCCACACTACTCGGGGTTAGTCATCACTGAGGCTCTTGCTTGTGTGGCGAGTAAGCTGACCATTAATTACACTACCACAGGTCACCACGACACATACCCATATATTAAACACTTCATTCATGTTAACAACCAAAAGCTATCAAACGAACACACACACACACACACGTAGGTTATTTATACACCACTCCATCCCTCTCACTTCCTCCAATGAAAGCGAGACGAGTTTAAAATCAATACACTGCTTCATTTTCCTTTTAATATTCTTGGGAGAAATTGAGTTTTAAAACTTTATTGCCCAATATTTTTTTCCTCCCTCTAGAGTTGTGTTGGTGATAGCTAATATATTCACAGTGAGAATCGACCTTTTTATATAAACTCTCCCTCACTTTAAGAACCGGAGAGAGAGAGAGAGAGAGAGAGAGAGAGAGAGAGAGAGAGAGAGAGAGAGTGAGAGTTATATGTCCACCATTTCAGTAAACTACTATGTTTCCATTATATCATGCCCTATGTGACGCTTCTTATCAATATAATATACTTTTTAAAATTTTCTTCAACATATGTATCATATAGTATATGAGAACGACAACGACAATAAAATGAATATATGTGGAAATAGATAAGTGGATAAATAGTTAAATGAATTATAAAATAAGAAATGGCTTTAGAGATATTAATTAATAGGGAAATATAAAAAAAAACACAATCGTAAATATATGAAAAATATATAAATAAATAAACGGATATATATATATTTAATTACTACACGAATAATTAATAGTAAAAGATAAACAAAAAACAGAATGTATACAGAAATGATTAGATGTTTATTTAAATGATTAAGTGAACATCATTTTACGACTTATTTGGAGATTTGCTAATTATTCATCGTTTGACTTTGACTTAAATTATTGTCAGGGTCTTGGAATGTGACTCCCCTCTCATGATACATCTATCAAAGGATTAATTAGAAGCCACTAACTTGGCATCAAAGACCACGTTTGTGACATTTGTGTTGACTTGACTACAGCTACCCACCGCTACTCGTCTCCTAAACTGCCGGCAAAATGTTAATCTGTGTTGGTATGACAAATATTAGCTATACCCAAGTTTGGAGAGAGAGAGAGAGAGAGAGAGAGAGACGTTTCTATACCCTACAGTGAGTTGCTCTTCTTCTTCTTCTTGAATTCAAACCCCTTTTAGTGAGAAGAATAGAGAAAGATGATAAGGATAAGGATAACACCTAGCAAAGGGGATATGTAGGGATAGATTGACTGATTGATTGATTTGTATCTAACAGATTAAGTCATGTGACGCTGTGTGTATAGTTACAGGGTGATCTGGAAGCTGGTCTGTCGTAGGCAATCCTTCCTTATTTGAGTTGTGGATAAGGTAATAATAATATAAGAAGGTTGGATTAAGAGACCAGGTAGTGTGGGTCGGCGGGAAGTGAACTGATGGTCACCAAGTCGACCCCAAAGCGGCTTCACGTCTTAATTTACGTTTATAATTATCTATATTTTCCAGTTGTGTCGACACTGACAAAAACCGGACTCTTACTGATATCAGACATAGACAGAGAAGCTGTACACCAAACACACTGCCAATAGATAATGACACACAAAAAGAAAAAAATCAATCAACGTACATTACGAACAACTGAGAACCAACACACACACACACAGCCAACAGACAGTGACGCAGACAGAGAAAGCTTCTATCAACCAAATTCACTAATAGACACAGTTACAGGCAAGGTAACCGACCATTAACAACAGACAGACCTGCTATATCGCTCGGACAAACAAGTAAGAAATCAACCTTATAAACAAACACGGGTTTTGCGCGGCACCTAAAGGCGTTAAAGGAAAGGGGAGGTTACAGAGAGGGAAACTCTCTTCAAACACATTATAATATCAACAGAAAGATACAATCAGATAGATCCACCGACACACACTACAGACAGACAGATACAGACGGAAATACAAGTTGAGGACAGATGCAAAAACTGAAAACTGAGAGAAACATGAACACTGTACAGTAGGGAGAGAGAGAGAGAGAGAGAGAGAGAGAGAGAGAGAGAGAGAGCGCTTAAGGAACAGCGGGATTAAATGTATTGTTTTTTTTTTTAGAGGTTCACCAATGTTCTTAATCAACAAAAGTTTCCGCCATTACTAACAGGAAGCTAAAGTTGTGGTGAGGCGAGCAGCTTCTCCCTGGTCATTTAGGATGGGGGGTCTGGGGGCAGATTAAGGGAAGTGTCTTCTCTCTGGGGGAAGACCAAGACAGAGAAGTCAGGAAGTCGCTTTGCTCTCTCTTGGGGGAAGAATCCGTGGCAGGGTTTAAAGTTTCGGGCAACATAGGAGAGCAAAACCACTCGTAGTCTCTCATTTTATCCTCCCTAGTTACCCATTCATCAAGGACAGTATCCCTGACCTACTCGCGGGGTGCCGGACCAACTGCTTCATCTGTATGTGCATCTGTTTATAATGGTCTTCGCCACTCGTCCACCGCTACTAACTACACGCAAATATTTTAGAGGGAATTTTTCTTTTTTCCTCCTCATGATACTGGCCTCCCGCTTTGTGCTGTTTATGTGGAGTATTTTCACAGTGAAATAAATTCTCCCAGTCAGGAAATTCCTTTGTATTTTATTGTGAATGTAGGTTTATGTGTGTGTGTGGCTGGTACGCGCTTACTGTGTGTGTGTAAAACGATATATCAGGCTCTCGTTGGAGGTTTATGCACAGTATCGCGCGAGAGTTTCTTGGGATTAGAGGCTAATTTAATATTTTGGCTAAAGAAAAACAAATATACTACACACACACACACACACACACACACATGATTACAATGCTCTCTCGTCCGTCGGAGAACGAAGGATATATTAGTGACCTGTCCACATTACCATCGATTGTCCCAGAACAGCGAGGCAACAGGCTGGTAATTATCATAGAAAAAAAAATTCCACCGACAAACGTTACAGCTACTCTGAATACATAAATTTGCATATATGTAAATTTTCATGAGAGCGCGAATTTATTAACTGGTCTCCTACGTTTGTTCATTTGTCGTGATGCTGTGACGCCTTACATCTGTGTCTTCTCTTCCTCTCTTACAGTAAACACAAAAGTATTATTAACCTCTAAGTATTATCTGTATTACACTGATAAGGAGAACATTTATTACAGTTCCATCGCATGTAAAAACAAATTAATATATATATCATGACAACTTATTTATATATCTAATAAATTCAGTTATATCTATATATTTGCCTCTATAGTGTTGTATGTAACTTCAATTGATAGGATTTAAATGTACCAGAATCCTTTTCCACTTATAGAATATGGCAGAAATGTCCAGTGTTGCAGAATATTCCACTGGTGTGATTATAATCGGAATGATTAGTTACTTGGTTCTAAAGTTCTAAACTGTACACGAATTTTGGTTAATTTGACTTATATGTTGGTTAAGTTATGTTAACTGTAAGTTAGGTTTGGTTGGGATAGGGATTAAGTAGACTTGAGGCTTAGGTTAGTTTTTAATAACTTAAATTAGATTAGGTAAGGTTTGGTTTGGTTAGGTTAACGTTGCGGTGTTTAACTGGTGAAATAAACTGGGGTGTCTAATCTTCAGGTGATCCTTTCTGGCGAGGGAATGATTTGCATAGCGGTGACGCGTATAACACAACCATTAAGGCTATAGAATCCCTCTATAACGTACTAACAATAGGAGACGTATTTTTTTAAACGTGTGAGAGAATGAGGGTGAGGTGAATTATGCACATACGGAGCACGTACGCGGCTCACTGAGGGGGAAACACAAGGGGAAGGGAGAGTATTTTTCTTAACCGTTGATGAGAAGTGAGTAAAAGTGTATGACTTGTTAAAGAATATTAGTGGTGGTGGTGGTGACTCGGGTATGGATTGAATCATCGTTAATCTTCTGTCAGTTTAACACATATTAAACATTTGTGTACACCATCTTTCAAAGGCTTGTAAGTCTCGTGGTGGAGTTGAGTGTCCGCGCTACCAACTAATATTTACAAGAGTACTGACCACACATTACAAAATTTAATCTCTTTTTGTGAATATAATTAAAATACTATTAAAAAAAACGACTCAGCCTGTAAAAAAAAAGGAACCCACATTGACCTTGTAAATGTATACAAAAAATATTTAATGAGATAAAAAGAAAATAGAATAAACTTGTGACTGGTGAACGAACAAGAAGGAAAATACTGCTGACAGAAATAGGGCACAATACACGTCTTTATCCCTAAGTTATTATTCCTGCCCCTGAGGGAAGAGAGCTCCGGTCCACTGTATTCCCTCACTGCCACGAAATTTGTGGTGGTGGATTTGATACTTGATAAAGTGGTAAAGGGGTGGAGGTTGTCGTACGTGAGATGGTAGGGGAGGCAGGCTCAAAATATCCTCCCGTTGAATGAATAAGTGTTCTGGGAAGTGAGACAGGTTTCCCCGGCAGCATTAACGTAAAATTCCACATTAATAAGGGCGTGACAAACTCTAATTGGTCGTCGCCCATCACCGAGAACCACCGCAGCCTGACCTAACCTTAACCTAAATGCAAACCCTACTTAATCTGCCCAGGTTAATCTAGAGCTCCTTTATAAGTGATCATTATGTCTTTTATTGGTTAATTGTATAATTATTCGGCCCGCACCTAAAGGACGGGGTATTAATTTCGGGTTTGTCTGTGTGTCCCAAAAATAACCCGAGAAGAGGAAGGCAGATTTTTACCAAACTTGTTTGGTTTGGTCACTATGTGACATAGTAATCTTTTGGTACAAATCTCTCGCAATGATAACACAAGGTTTTTCTGCCAGGGTCTGGCCACTCGGGTGAGATTTTATTAATAGTAGGGGGAGGAACACTATTTTGCTTTTGTTATAATGCACAAATATGCAATTTTCAAGTAACAAACATTGTTATTATGACTTTAGTTTCCTCCAAGATGAGCGGCAACTATCTAAGCTTACAAAATAACAAGGATTATAGAGAAAGTATCATGCCATCGCGTTTCCTGGGAGATTCTGTGTGTAAAACTAATACTGTACTGCAATATGTCACCCCGGCTCCCTCACAGCTTTCTTCTTAGACAACCAGTTTTCATCACGTTCGGTAAGGAGCTTTGTTTACGCAATGGAGTATATTAAACTCACAGAGGCTCGTTTACCTTAAGGAATATATTTTTTTTTTCTTGGAGGTTTTGTTGGCGTCAGGGAAATATGATGTTCCGTAAGAGGCTTTATTTACCTAAGTGAATATATCACACCTGCTGGGGAGTTTGATTATACTAAGACACCGTTCATGGTATCACAAGGTTATCACATAAAGGAATATATTAAGCTCGTTAAGGGGCGTCGTCGATGTCAACGAATATATCAGACTTACTAAGGTGGTTTGATTGAAGTTAAGGAATATAAATGCTCGCCAGACGGCTTAGTTTAACCAAAGAATATATTAGCTTCTCTAAGAGGCTTTACTGACTTCAGGGAGTATATCTTGCTCACTAAAGTGTTTTATATACACCCGAGGATATATCACGCTCGTTGAGACTCCCATCTTACTCCTGCAAACCCAATAGAGCGATCATTCACAGTGATGCGGCAGCCAAGTGCGACACTGATGAGCGGCAACTATCTAAGCTTACAAAATAACAAGGATTATAGAGAAAGTATCATGCCATCGCGTTTCCTGGGAGATTCTGTGTGTAAAACTAATACTGTACTGCAATATGTCACCCCGGCTCCCTCACAGCTTTCTTCTTAGAGTTCGGTAAGGAGCTTTGTTTACGCAATGGAGTATATTAAACTCACAGAGGCTCGTTTACCTTAAGGCTTGGAGGTTTTGTTGGCGTCAGGGAAATATGATGTTCCGTAAGAGGCTTTATTTACCTAAGTGAATATATCACACCTGCTGGGGAGTTTGCTTATACTAAGACACCGTTCATGGTATCACAAGGTTATCACATAAAGGAATATATTAAGCTCGTTAAGGGGCGTCGTCGATGTCAACGAATATATCAGACTTACTAAGGTGGTTTGATTGAAGTTAAGGAATATAAATGCTCGCCAGACGGCTTAGTTTAACCAAAGAATATATTAGCTTCTCTAAGAGGCTTTACTGACTTCAGGGAGTATATCTTGCTCACTAAAGTGTTTTATATACACCCGAGGATATATCACGCTCGTTGAGACTCCCATCTTACTCCTGCAAACCCAATAGAGCGATCATTCACAGTGATGCGGCAGCCAAGTGCGACACTGGACGACATTTATCAGGGATTTGCCTAACAAGGAGTCTGGAGCCACTGATTCAATTAAGGCGTTGCGTGTATCAGGGGCTGTGACCCACTCTGGGGAGCTGATCCTCAAAATAAGACATGACAATTTTTTTTGCGAAAGAGAAAGAGAAAGGGGAATTAAGAGAGAGAGGGGGATAAAGAGTGAACGCGAAAGCATTAAGGGGTGGAAAATGGAGAGAAAAGGCTGAAAGGGAAAGAGGGACAAGGGGAAATGGGTAGATGGAATGAGAGAGCGATAGGAAGAATCCCATGAATATAGTATTAGGAGCCTTTATCTATGTATGTTTGTGCATGTATTGATGCGTGCGTGTTTATCTATGTATAAATGTATTTACGTATGCATGATCTGCTGAGCTGCGTTTATACAGCTCGTCGTTCCTCACGAGCAAGTTTCCCAGATAACAAAACTTTGAAAGTCGACATAAATCAAATTATAAAAACCTGGGATATAAATCATTGACATAATATTAAATTATGTCTGGTAAATATGTGCTGTATATATTTATAGTAGTACTGTAACACTCGTGCTCCCTTGTACTACGAACCTATTCACATAAAACATGTACTGTACTGAACCGCGCGAGTAAATAGTTTATCCTTCGGCGAGTAACCAAGATTATTTTATCCAAAACAATGAGTGCTTCAGTCAGTGATCTATGATATATAGACCTGCTGGCGTAACTAAATCTACACGTATTGACAACAACAAAAATATCCTTTATCGAAAGCTTTATTTTGTCTTTAGAAAATGTTCCTGAACAGCAGACTAACGATAATGACTTCTTTAATGCAACTTGGAATCTTATTCGGGGCCAAGCATTGTCCTACAGATGAAACTTAGCAAGCATTAATACATTTCATATGCGCCCCCAGACGATATACTGTACATGGTCAACTGCGGGCTGGGTGTGGTGTTGGGGCACTTCTCAAGTCAGTGCACAAAAAAAGCCATCATAATAATCAACCAAAATATGCCACGACTGTTATGTAATTCAATTTGGCCCAGTCCTAAAAATTACGTTTCATTACTTCTACTACTACTACTACTACAATAATAATAATAATAATAATAATAATAATAATAATAATAATAATAATAATAATAATAATAATAATAATAATAACAACAATAATAATAATAACGTTAAAATATTCAAGAAGCCCAACAGACGTGCTTACAGGTCAGAATGTAAACAAACACGTGTGAAGGTCTTGCGTGGCACAGTACATCAGGTGGGGTGTCGTGACTCGTGTCGTGACAGTGTTTGGCCAGACCTGGTCACAGCGCCAGTGTCACAGAAGGTTGTTCTCCACCGCAGGCAAGTACTGTATACTTCCAGGGGTATAAACTTGTTTCTAGGTGGCGATAGATTGAATCTTAGATAAAATATGAACCCCAAAGTAGATTATACTCCCTTAACGTTTAAATGTCTCTAAGGTGAAATATAACCTCAGGGCAGATTATACCCTGGATATATTTATGAGTCTGAGGTGATATATAGTATCTGACTAGATTATATCCCTTTGAATATTCATATAAGATAAATTGCTGAATTTATTTTAAGAAAATTGGTGTTTTTACACAAACTGAACTGTCATTATGTCCATTTTGCTTGTGAAACTTAGGACGAGTTGTCAAAGTCTACCCTTATACTTTATGCAACTATTGTACTCTCTTTTTTTTCAGAAAGAACGATTATGAATTCCTGTCAGAAACCGCCAAAACATTTATGTCCGTGTAATAATACTCTTATCCTATCATAAACCAGCGGGCGGTCACGGGTATTACTGATGTCGAGGGAATATATCACGGCCCAGCGTGACAAAACTTGGCAGTAATTGAAAGCCGCCGCCATAACTGTCAGTGTAAAAAAAAGGAATCTTAGATGTATCGCACAACCTCCAGCAGGAGCTTTAGTCTCTTTGTGAAATACTACTTGTTGTGGTAATGTTTGTTACACACACACACACACACACACACACACACTGCCCTAGTGAGGACATGGTAAAATTCGGCTTGTGTTCTCGGTTATAAACATAACTAAATTCTTCATCAGATAACTTATTGTTTATTTAGATGTTCATTAATTGCTCATTCTGAAACGTCGAGTGAGTAGGGCAGACATTGTAATAATTACCGGTTTATTGAAAGATCATGGCAGCCGGAAAGCTGAAAATATACAGTTACATAATTGGGGAATGGGTCTCTTGATTTACAAATAATATTCAAGTAACATAAGTGATACAAATATGATATATAATAACTAGGTGGGGAGAAGCAACAAGCACGACCTTACAAGTTATTCTGAAAGCATTTGACCTCACAAGTCATCATTGCTGGTGTACAGGGTAAAGCCGGGCCCCTCAGCAAGCATAAACCCACAAGTTATCGCAGGTGGTGCTCACGGTAAAGCCGGTCCCCTTAGCAAGCTTGAACTCACAAATTATCACTGGTGGTAAGCGTGGTAAAGCTGGGCCCCTCACCGAGCATAAATTTACAAGTTATCACTGGAGGTTGGAGCAATAAGCCGGAGCTCCCCAGCGGAACATGACAGTAACCGTAATCATTACACTACAATTTAATCGGTCAGTGTGGCCACAGAGCCTGACGAAGGAGGAGGATTATACCAGGCGGCCGCACCCACGACCCGTTACTTTGCGGCTCTGTGACACTTCCTGCTATTTAACACTTAAAGCACACGAAATACGCGCCCTTAATTGTATTCAAATCTAAGTAAAGGCGAAGCTAATGCTAATGGCCGTGGAGTTTTTAGTGTAGTGGTGGAGCTTCTGGGTCGACTGGCGCTCACACCCTCCCGCCCAAATTTCTGAGTTGTCTTTTTTATTTCAACAGCATTAGTTTCAGTAATGTTAATTATTTTGGTCTTTGGCTAGAATGCCTCTATGTACATCATCATTATAGAAATTATAAATAAGAAGCATCATTTCTAACCTAATTGCACCGTTCCTAAGTTAATTGTGGTATAGTTTAGGAATGTTAGACGATCTAGACTAAATTTTTCGATATATCAACTAATTTCCTCTATGATATAACCTAAAAACATAAGTTATACTTGTTAGAGTCATTAAGTCACCTACTGTCATACACTCACACTGTCATACATTCATAGACACTCACATACTGTCAAAAGGCTCATAAAGTTTCATGTTAACACTGTGTCATGACATCACACTGGGTCATTATAATTACACTGAGTCACAGAATAATACTGAGTCATAAGTTCTCATCGTGTCACCAGCTCATCAGGTCACGCTGTGTTATAAGTTCACACGGGCTCAAAAGCTCCATCTGTCTTCTGAACCTCTTATAGGGAGGGAAGCATTCGGGGCACCAGTGATAAATACAGGTATCACCTTCCGGAAAAGAAACTTGGGTTCATTGGCTTAGTACAGGTCAAGGTGGTCACAAACTTAAGGACATTCTCTGGTGTTGATCTTTTTGGGAACCATCTCACAGAAACCACAGATTACAACACTTACATGTCTAATACCAGTTCCAGTGGTCATTTAACAGTTCCACTATGATCAAGCTCTAGACTAGTCGGTGGCATCTGAAGGCCGCCCTGATCGGGGGTCATCCTCAAGGTTCTCGCCCCCACGCTTGAACTCCGTGACCCACCGTGTTAAGAGTGGTGCATGACGGTGATTTTTTTGTCCTCTAGAGTTCTTTTCATAAGAATTTTACGACACGTGATTGTTTGGTTGTGATAAAATCTATGTTTCTTAGACATATTAGTTTAAATTCTCACTCTGAAACTATTTATTTTATCACATTAGTCAAAGTGTCTGAAATTATTCAACTTTATTTTACCCCAAATTGAATCATATCGTATCCCTGTAGTCATTTAATGGGGTTAGGTTAATCTTGGTTAATTTAATGGAAGGTTAAGTGAGATTAAAGAAACTGAAATGGCAATATTGACAGACTAAAGAAAACCACTCTATAACCTCCCTCATTTATTTTAGTGAAGTGATATATATATATATATATATATATATATATATATATATATATATATATATATATATATATATATATATATATATATATATATATATATATATATATATATATATATATATATATATGTATATATACACACACACACACACACACGTGTGCACAATGCACCATGCAACAAGGTCGTGTAGCACACAGCTGCAGAAATCACCACACTGAGTCTGTGGACTTCAAAGTCTAGACTAAAAGGAATTTTATGTCAGTTCCCTTGACACTTGACACGTCTGGAAGTCCTTCACATTTGTCGAAATTTTGGAGTAAAAATTTATTTCATGTTATGTAAACAATAGAGTTCTTTTAGTATTTTTGGTATAATATTATATAGTTTACCGAGCTTGTGAGACTCACGCCCTCTTTAATATAAAACGTGCTGCACAATAATTATATAAATAATATTAAACGAAACAAATTTCCATAATTTTAAGTTGTTCAAGTTAAAATCCGCAAAAACATACTCACATAAAGTACCACTTGGGATTAGAAGATACCAAGGGAAATAATACCATGAATATTGTTGGTATAAGATTACCATGTACACTAAAAATACTTTATTTCCCGTACACACACACACACACACACACACACACATTTGTCTTGCATCAGGTGAAAACTAATCTCTTAACAGATTCTGAGTTCAAATAAACAAATTTTTTACTAATTTTACTTATATGATATAACATTACTGGATGAATATTTTGGTCAACAGATCTAGCGTTATAAACAGCACACCAAATGTTAAACTAATTTGCTATCAAAGAATTATCTAAATCCTTCTATTAGTTTACTTCAGGATCTATGACACCATCGGCCACTATAAACACAGTTCGACTTGGGTATCATAATGACGTATAAACTGTATTGGCTCAATATTAACCAGAGCGGGCGCTAGATACTGACTTGATATTAACGAGGTGATGAGTTAGTGGCGCAAATATGGGTTGAATGTTGGCGTGGTGTTTAACGTCGTTATATGGCCAAGTGTTGGCTAGATATTGGCGAAGTGTTGAGATAATGGCGAAATATTGGCTTAGTATTTGCGAAGTGTTATCGAAACACTGAATTTGTGGTTGATGGTTTGGGATGTGTAAAGGGGGGTTAAGGGGGGATGGGTCCGTGAGTTAGGGGGTTGGCAGTGGCAGCATCCTGGGGGGGGGGGGGCGTCTGCTCACTGGGCTATACTGTCGCGCCAAGTACCCGCCATCATCATATTTCACGCTGATATCGAACACCCCGACATAAACAATCTGAAATCGAATCTTTAACTTGAATTCGTACTGCCTGGCTCTTGCCCTTATGGTGCTATTGATCCCTGAGACTCGCTCAGCGGGCCACCAGTAAGCGGAATTTGCCAAGAGGTGGTTGGTATACGCCTGTCTTCCCACCCCCCTCTCCCGGGTATATTACTGCTCAAGACAATAACACGTTCTGTGCAGGTCTCTCTGGGGCTTTCCCCTGACACTAGATTTACATAAGGCCTCTACAGCTGTCCTTCTGCCGCTATATATCTCTCTCACTCCCTCTCACTTCCCACTCTCCACTGCTCCTCCTTATTAAGAACAGTCGTGGTGAGGGGATAGTCGCTAACGTTTAATTAATTATGAGAGTCACCGACGAATTGGTCGGGTTTTTACTGCTGGTGACCTCGTCTGTCCATCTGCTGCCTCAGGTCATGGCAACTTGCCCCAACCTAGATGTAGTAGGGAGTCAAAATATACCCCAAACAATAATATATGATATGGTATGATATGGAACATTCCCAAAAATAGGATTTTTTTTTAACTTTTCGGTGCTCAACATAGTTCATTTATGATGTTTGGTCACATTTGGTAGAAATATGGCTGAGATATACTGCTTTATATAATTGTGGTAACACACATGGAGAGAGACTCACAGTCATGGACAATCCAGTACCTCGTAAAGCCCTTCAGGGATGAATTAACAAGAATTGAACTGATCTTTGAACAAGGTCCCCCCAAAAAATGAGACTAAAAATGCCGAATGTTGCCAGAGTCAGAAGATATCTCAAGGCGGATATTGTACACCTCCTTCATCAGATTCCAGGTGCTGCGTTTGTTTGTCTCTTTGTTTTCTTTGTCTTTTGATCAATATATCCGGCACGTTTTCAACTAGGAAGTGGAGACATGGACATAATATTGGCCAAGTGCTTTAACAAAAATCTTTTTAACTGAGGATTTTTGAGTTGACCGTTTAAATATCTTAGGGACGGCGTGAGGCAACAGCGTAACCTTGTGTTGAACATGTAAACCCGAAGAATCTTTCAGCGATGGTCTATCAAAACAGAAGTCAGCGAAGTGGGTTTGAGCGCTCCACACTAGTTTTGTGGGAATTTAAACCTTACAGAAGACTTACACTCAGCACCATTAGTTTCATCCATCACCATTAGTTTCACCCATCACCATTAGTTTCACCCATCACCATTAGTTTCACCCATCACCACTAGTTTCACTCATCACCATTAGTTTCACCCATCACCGTTAGTTTCACCCATCGCCATTAGTTTCACCCATCACCATTAGTTTCACCCATCACCATTAGTTTCACCCATCACCACTAGTTTCACTCATCACCATTAGTTTCACCCATCACCGTTAGTTTCACCCATCACCATTAGTTTCACCCATCACCGTTAGTTTCACCCATCACCATTAGTTTCACCCAGCACCGTTAGTTTCACTCATCACCATTAGTTTCACCCAGCACCATTAGTTTCACCCAGCACCATTAGTTTCACCTAGCACCATTAGTTTCACCCATCACCGTTAGTTTCACCCATCACCATTAGTTTCACCCAGCACCACCCATTAGTTTCACCCCACACCATTAGTTTCACCCAGCACCATTAGTTTCACCCAGCACCATTTTTTACCCAACACCATTAGTTTCACCCATCATTAGTTTCACCCATCACCATTTTCACCACCACCACTAGTTTCACTCATCACCATTAGTTTCACTCATTACCATTAGTTTTACCCAGCACCATTAGTTTCACCCAGCACCATTAGTTTTACCCAGCACCATTAGTTTCACCCAGCACCATTAGTTTCACCCACACCATTGTTCACCCAGCACCATTAGTTTCACCCAGCACCATTAGTTTCACCCATCACCAATCACCATTTTCACTCATTACCATTAGTTTCACCCAGCACCATTAGTTCACCCAGCACCATTAGTTTCACCCAGCACCATTTTCACCCAGCACCATTAGTTTTACCCAACACCATTAGTTTCACCCATCATTGGTTTCACCCATCACCATTAGTTTCACCCACCACCATTAGTTTCACTCATCACCATTAGTTTCACTCATTACCATTAGTTTTACCCAGCACCATTAGTTTCACCCAGCACCATTAGTTTTACCCAGCACCATTAGTTTCACCCATCGCCATTAGTTTCACCCATCACCATTAGATTCATCCTGCACCATTAGTTTCATCCATCACCATTAGTTTCACTCACCACCATTAGTTTCACCCAGCACCATTAGATTCACCCATCACCATTAGTTTTACCCAACACCATTAGTTTCACCCAACACCATTAGTTTCACCCAGCACCATTAGTTTTACCCAGCACCATTAGTTTCACCCATCACCATCAGTTTTACCCAGCACAAATTAGTTTTACCCAGCACCATTAGTTTCACCCAGCACCATTAGTTTCACTCATCACCATTAGTTTTACCCAGCACCATTAGTTTCACAAACACCATTAGTTTTACCCAGCACCATTAGTTTCACCCAGCACCTTTAACTTCACCCAGCACCCTTAACTTCACCCAGCACCCTTAACTTCACCCAGCATCCTTAACTTCACCCAGCACCCTTAACTTCACCCAGCACCCTTAACTTCACCCAGCACCCTTAACTTCACCCTTCACCCTTAACATCTCCCAGGACCTCACATTAAAAAAAAAAAGTTCACTGTAGCCAGCAGCTGCAGGCGTCACTCCAGTGTTGAAGCTTTGGCAGGGGAGACAAAAATGAATATTCCCCTGAGGAGATGCAACACGGTTCTCCTCTTTATCTCAACGCAGCGTCTCCAGGCAGATTGTGGGGGAAAAATTAAATGTGGGAGCTCACGGCCTCCTCTGAAAGTGAGAAATGAAATATTGCAGGAACACAGAGAGTAAGAGAGGCTCGGGTGAAATGAGAAATGGAAGGGACGGAATGTGACCTAATATGAGGATGGTCTCCATATAACCTGGAGTAACTTACTGTTGTAGGGTGTGGACCAGGGATATAAGAGGGTCGTGGGGAGTAGCGGAGGGAGTGGGGAATGACACTGACGGAATCTGGCTGAGTAGAAGGCATGAGTTATTGCGTTAGTGACAAGTGATAATGTTAAAAAGTTGGTTATCATTGTAGTCATCAAACTAGTCAATTTCTGCTGTTATCTTTGGCTTAATGGTTGATAGTGTTAACCTTACCCGATATGACTGTTGATAAATTGTCTCATTAAAAACTTAAAGATAACTCCAGAGGAAAATGCATTTTCTGAGTGACAACCATACGTCAAGGCTGATACTAATGACATATTCTCAGTCCAAAAATATCATGAAATACTTAACCGCTTTTCCCGAATTTAATTGAAATTGATAAATTCCTGCATGAAGCATTAGCTAGTTGGCGGCGAGCTGGACGAAAACCTATAAGTGCCAATTTATGATATAATTTTAGATTCTATTCTCCAATATTATGCTAATAAACGTAACTAAATTAAAATACAATGATTTATGTAAAACATTTTATGAAGGAAGTTTAATATTATTTTCGTGTTAAAATTTATAAAATGGCGCGTTACTTTACCATTAAAGGAAAATATTATTTTAGCTGAAATATTAAAGCATGAAAATAAAATTAAAGATTAAGTGTACTATGAGATGAGTGAAGGAGGGAACCTGTTGGTCATCAGGGCCGCCACCACCTCTGATTAAAATTACCTCAAGAAACAAACTGTGAACTTTTACTCCGAGACAGAATTTAACAAACAAATTACAAAGTAAAAAAAAAATATATATATAACAAAGTTTAAGTTTCCAGAGTCAAAGTTTTTTTCAGGTGGTTCAACACGAGACACACTGAGGGTAAGCCACTAAGCCAAGCCTCCCTGGCCGCTTATTAGGAACTAAACCCACCTCTTTTATAACCTTTGGAAGTTGGTGAACAATAATATATTTCCCGCAACTATTTACGTATGTTTGTGTTGCTATATACAGTATATCTATCATGTCTACTGTCACCACGAACAATTTACTATTTAGATCATGCTGTTTTTACTACCGACCAACGCATCATGGTGTCAAGGATCGGACATGTTATCAGCACGTCAAAAGTTGCACGGCCAAAAGATGTGTTAGTTGTGCTGGACGTACTGTGAGCCCTTCCCGTGCATTATGTTGGGTAATGGCAACTCTATTGGCGTGACCCTCTGCCAATATATCCCTTGTAATGCCTCTTTTCTTCCTTTATGGACCTGCTAATGGATTTCCGCCTGTTTTGGTGGAGGGCAGATGGTGGTGTGGTGTTGTGGTGTGGTATGGTGTGGTATGGTGTGGTAGTCATGGTAGTGTGGTGGTTTTAATGAGAGGTGAGTTAGATCCTAGTTACAGTAAATGTCTCAATAATGGTGTAGAAATAATGTGCTACTGTAGAATGTTACTTTACTTAGAGTTATAATGTTATAATGTTACTTAAATGTGGTGTTAGACTGTTATTGTTACTTAGCTAGAATATAGCTTTAAAATGTTATGTTAATACACATAGGATTAAAGAATGTTACTAGAATGCACAAATGAACTTATATATTTTTTTCAGAACTTGTGAATGGTAATTTCCTGGAAGTATGGCAGTACAGTACAAGGAATTCCGTTTAGGTAAGATGGACCATTTTTTCTGTACCTCATGCTTCAACGAAAAATAGTCTCTATGGGATTTTTATAATAATCGTAATAACGATAATGGCAATATGGGCAGAAGTAGGTATTTTTGTCTTGTCTCTACTCAGAAATAGTCTTAATGCTTCAACTTTTAATAAAACTAGTTATTTTATATTTCATTTGCTCTTAGAAAGTCTTAGCATTGAAGTCTTGAGGAGAATTAGTCTTAATGTCAAAAGAAATAGTTTAAATATCTGGGTGTTGAGTAAAATTATGTTCTATGTCTTATCGTACACCCTGAAATAAAAGCTTTTTATATGTCTTGACTTGGAATATGAGACAGCGGTAGGGGGAGAGATGAAGGGGTAGTGGGAGGGATGAGGGGGTTGGGTGAGGAGTAAGGGGGTCGGGGCAGGAGGGGGAACAGATGGATGAAGTGTCTGGGTGGCGGGACACGGCAATCTGTAGGTTGATGGTGCGGGTGACAGCCGTATCCTCGCCTATATTAACTATACTTCGCCATAATGTTGCATGAGTTTTTTCTTCGGCATGTGAGTAATAAGGACATTAATATATATATAACGGGGTTACGAACGTTATGTTGTTGAGAAACCTTGTCTGAGTTTTGCCTTCTGACGAGACTGAGTTGAAAAATTTCTCGGGGGGCCGTCAGATGGCATCACGTGTCTGATATAGTTCTTGTTTACAAATATGGCTCCAGTAGTAAACAGCTTCTCATACTCTTGACTATCGCTCTGTGGAACTCGCTGCTACAGAGAGTGTTTTCCCGTGTCAGAGAACCACCAGTATTTCAAAACATCTGACAACGAATCTTGTCTGAGCTCTTCCTGCGATCTTTACTGTCAAAAGATAAAATGACTTAGCGCCACCCCCCCCACACCCCCACTGACTCCAGCTATATTTACACCCTCGTGCCGCTTATGTACATTTTTCCTCATTTTTCACCGTTCTTACCTGCATTTTCCTGGTCCGTCGCCAGATTTGCAGTTTATGCAATATTCTAAAACTCTAAATTAAAATTAGGACTGAATGATAAAATAATTAGACCAAATTAATTACTTTCGGGCATTAGCGAATATTGAGCGCTATATACAAGTCCAAGAACCACTTTATAACACTAGAGAAACTTGGCATTGACTTGTTACGTGTCATCATGTGTTACGTGTCATATGTTACGTGTCATCATGTGTTACGTGTCATCATGTGTTACGTGTCATCATGTGTTACGTGTAATCATGTGTTACGTGCCATCATATGTTACGTGTCATTATGTGTTACGTGTCATCTGACGATTTCTTTTATTACCAGGTACAGTTAGGTGTCAATTATCTCATATAGTGTACAGTATACCCTCGTCCCTCTTCCCTACCTTTAATTCTCCATGCTTCCCCCTCTGCCCCTCCCTCCTCCTTCATTCCTTTTCTTCCTCCAGTAACGACCAGGTGACTCAGGGCTTTATGCTAATCCCTTGATTAGCTAATTCCTTAATTAGTTAATTATTTAATTACTTTTCAAATCTTTAAGGTTTTAAAGATGGTGGGGATGGTAATGATGGTGATGGTAATGATGGTGGGGATGGTAATGATGGTGGGGATGGGAATGATGGTAATGGTAATGATTGTGGTGATGATAATGATGGTGGGGATGGTAATGATGGTGGTGATGGTAATGATGGGGATGGTAATGTTGGTGGTGATGGTAATGATGGTGATGGTGATGGTAATGCTGGTGTTGATGATAATGATAGTGGGGATGGTAATGATGGTGGGGATGATAATGATGGTGGGGATGGTAATGATGGTGGTGATGGTAATGATGGGGATGGTAATGATGGTGGTGACGGTAATGATGGTGATGGTAATGTGCTGGTGTTGATGATAATGATATTGGTGGGGATGGTAATGATGGTGGTGATGGTAATGATGGTGTTGATGGTAATGATGGTGGGGATGGTAATGATGGGGATGGTAATGATGGTGAGGATGGGAATGATGGTGATGGTGGTGATGTTAACGATGGTGGGGATGGTAATGATGGTGGGATGGGATGGTGAGGATGGGAATGATGGTGTTGATGGTAATGATGGGATGGTGATGGTAATGATGGTGATGGTAATGCTGGTGTTGATGGTAATGATGGTGGGGATGGTAATGATGGTGGGGATGGTAATGATGGGGATGGTAATGATGGTGGTGATGGTAATGATGGTGTGTTGGGATGGTTGATGGGGATGGTATGATGGGATTGATGGTGGTGGGTAATGATGGTGATGGTAATGCTGGTGTTGATGGTAATGATGGTGGGGATGGTAATGATGGTAATGATGGGGATGGTAATGATGGTGGTGATGGTAATGATGGTGTTGATGGTAATGATGGTGGGGATGGTAATGATGGGTGGGGGATGGGTAAACGATGGTGATGGTGATGTTAATGATGGTGGGGATGGTAAATGGTGGGGATGGTAATGATGGTGAGGATGGGAATGATGGTGATAGTGATAATGATGGTGGTGATGGTATGGTGATGATGTGATGATATGATGGATGGTAATGATGGTGATGATGGTGATGATAATGATGGTGGGGATGGTAATGATGGTGGGGATGGTAATGATGGTGGGGATGGATGGTGGGGATGGTAATGATGGTGATGATAATGATGGTGAGGATGGCAATGATGGGATGTAATGATGATGGGGATGGCAATGGGATGATGGTGATGGTAATGATGATGGATGGATAATGGGATGATAATGATGGTGGGGATGGTAATGATGGTGATGATAATGATGGTGGGGATGGTAATGATGGTGATGATAATGATGGTGGGGATGGTAATGATGGTGATGGTAATGATGGTGGGGATGGTAATGATGGTGATGGTGATGATAATGATAATGATGGTGCGGATGGTAATGATGGTGATGGTAATGATGGTGGGGATGGTAATGATGGTGATGGTGATGATGGTAGGGATGGTGGTTATGGATTGGTCAATTACGTGTTAAGGTTTATAATGCATTTAAGTGTGTGTGTGTGTGTGTGTATGGAAGCCTCTAAAGTGTTCGGGAATGTTCAGCCTTGAGTCAGACATTAGGTGAACCTATCGTGTCTCCGGGTGTAGCGCCACTACGCGACACACTCCCGCTCTACACCCACCATCACGTCCCCCGTTTACATAAAATAATCATTTGCTTTAATAGCACGGCGTTTAATCGAGCCGCATATCTACGTCACGATGTGCCTGTAAACTGAGCAAGAACGTGTTTCAAGCTGTTCCAATCGTGTCGGGTAATGGCTCAATTTGATGTTAGTATTACAGGTTCAGCTTATGTATGTCGGCCTAAATCTTGCTTTACTGCCAAAGTATTACACGTTAGTCTTGGCTTTAGTGATTTTACCTCACTACGCGCTAAACTCTTTTGACCCGACTTAGCGGAATTTGCTAGACCTCAGCAGCTACAGTCATAACATTTATATATCTTCTGCAAAGCTATTTTATAAAGCTATAGCCGAAATAAAAAAGAAATTCTAGAAAAAAATTACGTCTTTTTTCGGGAGACACTCTGGTAACGTGATATCGATATAGAATTTCATCCGTGTTGAATGGATTTGTAACCTGCCAGGAACACAAATATCCACGCTAAATTGTTGGACTGTTTGACGAGCTCCCAGTCACTGAACCTTTCATCCGTGTATTGAAAATATTCTAGCACTTTTTTTTTCCTAGTTTTCAGGTGAATTTCCCAGCGGTGGTCGAGTATTGGTTGGCTTCCAGTTTTCCGGCACACGTGTTTGACTCATTTTATGCATCGTGACGTTTAACATAGGTGACTAAAACTGTACAAAAGAATAAAACACACAGTGGGATACAAAACACCAAAACACATTACCTTTGATCCTCACTGTAGGTAAGAAGGGCGTTATCCAGTGTGACTCTATCAAACATTGCAGGTTTTTCCGAGTACTGTGATTTCCTCCTTGACTAAAAACTGGACAATTCAGGACAAACTCATTAGGAACAATGTGGAGGGGAGGGAATTAAACAAGCCACTGATTTCCTTTCCCCGTCAAATCGGTAAATAAATAGAAAAATATATATAAAACCTGTGAAATCGGTCAGTGTTAGCATGGCGCTGCTGTTGTCCTCTCACTGCCGCTCTATCAAATGAAAAGCACAGTACGAATTTTTTTTCCATATTCTGTACAGCCACAAGTGTTTACCAAGCTATGGCTGTTATAGAAGAAACCTTAACCTACAAACAGCCCCCAATATAATAACTGACACCCAGAATATTAACTTGTACAGAAAATGTTTTCGTTGACACCCTCAAGACACTGATTGGCATCTCAAGAAATTTAATGGCACTCTAAAAACAGTCGCGTTAAAAAGAATAACTTATACCTGAAATTTCAACTCATATTCCAGAGACTAACTGGACCCACAGTAGACTAACGTGTACATACCTGAAGATTAACTGGCACTTATGGAACGTAAATGGCACTCATGGAGCGTAACTGTCACTCATTGAACGTAAGTGGCACTCATGGAACGTAACTGGCACTCATGGAACGTAACTGTCACTCATGGAACGTAACTGGCACTCATGGAACGTAACTGTCACTCATGGAACGTAACTAGCACTACCCAGAAAAAATATGTCACATGCGTCCAAAGATTTTAATGTCTTCTAGTCGAGCAAATTCCATGGGTATTCTACAAGTATCTCTTTAACTCAACTGGCTCACCTAGAGAGTAAATGGCACGCCCTTTAACCTAACTAACCCCTAACCTAGCTGGCACACCCCTCCCCCGTGACCGATAAAAGAGCACACACAGCTGTTTCTGTTTACTTAGTGTAATGAGAGTTTGACTGCTGGTAATACTAATGGTGGGTTGACATGCTTTATTCCCGTGCAGTTGTTAGTTGTTAAAGATATATAAGTCAACTAAGTCCCTAACCTAACCTAACCACACCAAACCATACCATCATGACTTGAGGCCCATTTGACAGATTGTATTTGTTACTGACGAATTAATATGAGAAACCTTATTGGATATCGTAATGAATATAATCTTTTAAAGCATCTTGGCTCACTTTTTGGTTTAGAGTCATTTAAAACACAATTACCGAGCGATAATTTCTTGCACCGCCTCTGGTCGTGACATGAGCGGGGAGAGTTCACCATAACTTGAGACTCACAGTGTTAACAGAGGGTAAAGTTCCTTCCTTATAAATACTTATTAAACAAAAATAATTAGTCTATTTAAAAGTTATAGGAGATATTTCAACTCAGAAATAATAAGCTGACAAGAATCAATAAGGTAATAATTATTGGTGTAAGAGTATATACAGTATATTTATATATATTCAGTATCCTTTGTGAACATTTAACTTTCTTTTCTCCCCGTTAGCTCAAGGTAACGAAGAGAACTCGTAATATTTTCCGACGCTGGCCTACACCAGTATTTTTCTCCATTAACCCATTAAAACACAGCTGAACCGTGTAATGGGTAAATGTTGCAGCGGCTTCGTCGTGGGTAAGAAACGTCCCAGACTCAACACTTCATCATGGTCTGTCTGAAGGATCCTAAATGTATTGTTGTAAACGCTGTGTTGTGAGGAAGGTTCTTTATGGCGTGAGTCACAGCTCCTGTTAGACGATATTGTCAGTGTTTCCAGTATTCTGGTCTTCATCATTTCAATATTTCAGTTGTCTCGGGTGTTTTAAAAATTATCCATTGTTTGCAAGGACATATTTGAAATAATCTCACTGGTGCACTTTTGTGTTATATTAAACTTGTATATACGTAAAAAATTCATCTCCTGCTCATACAAATATACAGAAACTTTTACCATACACAAACACATCCCTACATAAACACACACGCACAAACACCCCCATATACACACACACACACACAAATGTTCTCATACACAAACACATTCCTTCATAAGCACTCACCGTAAAGAATTCCCCCAAAGAAACATAATTAGCTCACAAAACAGTCACCTCTTTCACCTACACAATCACCACCTATAACACACACAGAAATACCTCAACCCCCACCCACAAACACCTCCCCACACACAAACACCTTTCCCCCACACACACAAACACCTTTCCCCCACACAAACCTCCCCACCCCCGCCCCGACAACAACAAAACTTCTCTCTCACTGGCGCTTTGCCGCAAAATGAGCATGCGAACCTCATTCCCTCTTCGGCGCTAACAATACCCAAAGGTTTTATCCCTCTTTAACGAGCTCGTTGCGTGCCCTGCTCTCGTTAACGAACACCCCTCCCCCTCTACACCCAGTCTCGAGCACCTGGTTCCCCACTACCCACAGCAATGACTCTTTGTTATGATAGTACCGGCGTGGGCAGGGTCGAGGAGCGATAGTTCATGTATAGTGGTCCGAACTATTCCTCTGACCCCGAACTGTCTCATTTGAAACACTAGATTTGGTTAGGATAGGTTAGGAGTTCGTTCTGTTAATTTACAATAGGTTAGGTTAGGTTAAGTGTTCGTTTGGTTATGTTATATTAAGTTAAATTGGGTTTGCTTAAGTAACGGATTCGTTCAGTTAACAGTTTATAGTCAGAACAAGTGAATATAAATTTCAACATTTTACAACACAACATTAAACAAACAGAAACCTCGTAAGTCATTAAAACATTACGAAACAAGAGATGAAACAGTGAGGATGGCAATAAGAGAAAATAAAAACACGACCAATGAAAGAAGTGAGTTCGGAGGGAAGGAGAGAGAGAGAGAGAGCAGGCTTGGGTCAGCACCTCCCAGCACACTATGGGATACCAGGCTGACCTGTTCGCTGCTACAACATGCATTTAGACGGCCTAATTTCCTGCCGTGAGACCCATGGGAACTGAAAACTCTCTTACTACTCCACCCGGCCTGTGCTGACCACCTAGCCAATTATATCTATGTTTACACACCTCTTAGAATAATGTGCTACTGTGTCTTTGTCGTAGTGTTAGGTGATGATATATTGATGTGACTTAATACCTCCTGTTGGCTGGTTTCTATGACTCATCTGGTAATATAAAGTTTAAAGAATCCTAGTTTTTATGAATCACGTTCTTATATTGATGTAAATTTAATGCTGCATTTTTGGAGATTTTGTCGCTGACTTCTGGTCCGTGAGTGATGGGGGTTACATAGTCAAGAGGTACATAGCCGCGAGTGACACAGTCGGGAATGACATAGCTATTGGTGTCATCCGGGAGTGTCAGTGTCAAGGATTAACGTGTTAAAGAGTGACAACACCAAAGAAGAACGTTACCAGGAGTGAAATAGTCACATGTGACATAACCGGAAATAACAGCCAAAAAATGACAGCCTGGAGCGACTTTGCTTAACCCTTGAGAGGACAGCGGCGCACTAGGGATTTTATTCCGGCTAATTCCAGACGATTTAATTCAGCTGAGAGAAACACCTGTCTTCTAAAGGTTTAATAAACGTTTTTAAAGACGAGTTTGTGGTATAACTTACCATCATCACCGTGAGGGGAGAGGAGACGGGAGTAATCTTGTCTTTTGTATTTTATAATTTGATTTATTTCATGTTAATAATACTGTAGTTGAGTTTTGTCCACCGGTTTATATTTGGTAGATATATTTCATTTTATTGTTTGTGTGATTGAATGTATAAGGACCGAATTGCTTTGTGTGAGGTGTTGGGTTGTTACCGTGTGCTTGGTGAACGCTGGCTGCCAGGTGTGGTGATGAACTACACTTGTCAACACGACAGATCAGACGCTGGGCAGACCTCCTCAAGGACCCACACAGCAGCACGTCTCTCATTAAGGTATTGTTCTGTAAAAATTGTTAGGCTGGTTCCTTTATTTTTTGGTTACTTTTGTGCTAAGATGAATCGTGTTTGCGGTGATTATCGTAAATAATTGTGAACTTAATATTCTGTATAAAGTGACAGACGACGTAATATAGCCGGGAGTAACAGAGCCAAAAATTAATGTAGCCTGGAGCGACATAACTTAATCCACAATTTTTAAAGACAAAGTTTGCACCAAGACCGACCACCATCAGCGTGGGAGGCGAGGAGGTGACATGAGAAGCTCCAGGAAGGTGATAAGCTTGTTTATTTTCCAAAGAAAACTTAAAAGATCAAGTCTGTGTTATTTACTTCGTGTTTGTCGCTGGAAGAACGAGACAGGCGAGAGTTGTAGGGCAGGATATCACCCAGCGAAGACCAGGAGGTCAGACTAAGGGCATAAATATTAGCCAACTTGAGGCACTCCACCACTTCTTTCTCCTTCTTGGGATATCCGAAATTGCTGCCCGCCTCCCTCCAGCCAGACCTAGGCGGCCATCTCTAAGGAAGTGGCGGGAAAATATGGCCTTGTTTACAGTTTGTACACATTGCCGTGATTTACAGTTTTAAAGTTTGGTCGGTTAGAAGAAAAAAATTGTAGTCTATTAATTTTTTTTTTTATTCGTTTTGTTTTGTCATTTCCCTTTCTACCATTAATGAGTTATAGCTTGAACTGTTAACGTTATATTTGGCACTATACTCGCAGTCTTCTATCTCACGACTTAGCTAAATATTCATTAGCTACTTTGAGGACAATATTCGGAGGTGAATAGGATGCAGAGAATAGAATAGGTTGAGAACTTAGGAGAAAGTGAGATAAATGGTATGGAATATTGAAGAGAGAGAGGATGAAGGATTGAAAAAGAGGGAGAAGCGATGACCAAGAGGTAGATGGGTGGAAGGATAGGATGAAGGATGTACTAAAGGTGAAGGAAATGGTTATCCAGGATGGAGCAGGATATGTGAATGATCGGAAAATCTGGCATAAATATTTTTTATTTTTTTGCTTTTTCTTTTGGGGAGGTACTGTACGTGCTGGTGGTATGCGAAGCTTGATTGGGTGAAGGGACAGGACTAAACCGGACGTAAGAATGAATAAATGATCGGGAATGAATGGAGGATTAACTACCCCACTAACGAACTACGTTGAAATGAATAAATGCAGATAAGCCCAAATAACTGGTCCTTAAATAAAACAAAAATCACAGAACAATCAGAGTCTGAATAGAAAGTTGCAGTACTCTGATAGGAAGGTTAGTGAGGCCAGGGTAAGGGAGTGAATGACGGTAACAAGGTGGTGTAGACGTAGAGAGTTGCTGACTGAGTTGTGTTTATTTATATTTATGCAATTGACTTACTTTTTACTCAAGAAGGTCGTATTAAGTAGATATGGTAAGTTAATCAGTCTATTACAGAGGGAAAATTCTTCGTTAGTGAGAGAGTGAGTTTGTGAGCCAGGGAATATAAAGTTGCCGGCGTCACCTGAGGCAACCTTAATCATGTTTCAGGTGACTGTTTCTCCACGACGAAGAAAAAAATACAAGTATAATAATATCTCAGGACAGTGAAGGCGCCCTCAAGAGATAGTAACGTACACTGTGTGCTCCAAGTACTTCTCATCCCTTGTACATCGTGTGTCGTGTGATTTTGGTGACGTTTACACTGTGTGTATATGGTACACACTGTGTTACTCGTAAACTGTGAACCGTGTACTTTGTGTATCGTGAACACTGTGTGCCGTGTACTTTATCTATGATGTACACTGTGTGCCGTGTACTTTATCTATGATGTACTTTGTGTTCCGTGTACTTTATCTATGGTGTACACTGTGTTCCGTGCACTTTATCTATGATGTACACTGTGTGCCGTGTACTTTATCTATGATGTACACTGTGTACTGTGCACTTTATCTATGATGTACACTGTGTGCCGTGTACTTTATCTATGATGTACACTGTGTAACGTGTACTTTATCTATGATGTACACTGTGTGCCGTGTACTTTATCTATGATGTACACTGTGTGCCGTGTACTTTATCTATGATGTACACTGTGTTCCATGCACTTTATCTATGATGTACACTGTGTACCGTGTACTTTATCTATGATGTACACTGTGTGCCGTGTACTTTATCTATGATGTACACTGTTTACTGTGTACTTTATCTATGATGTACACTGTGTGCCGTGTACTTTACCTATGATGTACACTGTATATCTTGTACTTTGAGATGTACACTGTGTTCCGTGTACTTTGTCTGTGATGTACACTGTGTGCTGTGTATTTTGTGTGCAGTGTGTCGTGTTATGTCAGCATCACTCGACCATTACCAGTAGTTGTGTTTCACCCCCAGCAGTGAAGACTTTTACCCGTGATGAGTGTGCTGCTTCCTGGCTCATTACAATTACAATTATCCCTTTAACTACACAAGTACAATTGACCCCCAAAAAGGCAAGGTTGTTAGCTAATGTTTATCTTGTTTACCGAGGCAGTTAAGAGAGGGGCAAACGATGTCAGGACACAGAAGGAGACTTTGTTGTTGTCCTGCTGAAGAGGTCGTTTGTCAGTCGAAATACCTAAGCTAACTCTTGGTGTATTCAACCGTATTTCTTCCTTAATGGAGGGGACAGGCGTACTGTAGTGTGTGTGTGTGTGTGTTTAGTTCACACGTTTTATGGCTTTAAATTATTTTATTTCCTTGGTAGACATTATTTCATCAACCTACATTAGTTATCATAAATACAGCCATTAAGTAGTGGTTGTATTATGCCACGTGATTTTTGCCTTGGTGTTATGTTAAATACCTAAGTCAGTTAATAACAATGTAAGTGAAAGAACACTAAAGAATCTGAGAATCCCGTTGGTCACCTCACATTTCCTCTCCTCTCTGACAACCCAACTCAATCACCCATCGCTTGCGACTGACAATCTCGGGGGAAAACTTTTTTATTGTCAATTTTCAAAAGTTGCATTAGCCTGAGGGGATATGAAGCGCTGGATTCCCTACAGGCTATTGGATATAAGGAAGTTGGGTGAGGGGGGGAGGGGTCAGTCAGGGAAAGATTTGCTGCGTAAACTTCTTTGGCGGGGAAATTATAGATAAGGCGTCGGATATATCAGACGTATTGGTCGTAAGCGTCGCACAGTTATTGGGGATATTTCGATAGTCAGGCAAAAAATAGGGTTTAGGAACAGGGAAGAGGAAGTTACAAGATGAAAAATATGGAGTTATGTTTATAAATCACCTGTTATGGGCGGCTGGGAAGTGGTTCTCCAGCCACAAGACAAAGAGAAACAATAGTCTAATATATATATATATATAAACCCCCATTCCAGAAGACGAGTCAATTACTTTTTTTTTGGGGGGGGGGGGGGGAGGGATTTCATAAAGATTAGAAAACTTGAAAAGATATATAGAAGTCAGATGATGTCACATAATAAACCAAATGGACCGTAAATAAGACGCTTTTTTTACAATATATAACACTTGAACATTGAAAAGTCGATGCTACATGGAAAAACAATAACATCTGAAAGAACAGGCGGTTCCTATAGGTTGAGAAAAATTAAACGTCGAACAGACATTGTTACGAAGGATTGAGAAGAGTGGTTACACTTGGTAATTGGAAACAAGAGAGTTGAAAATGTTCGTCTTAGTGGAGGGGAATGGAAGGGTAGAAGGGGCAGTGGAGGAGTGATCTGCTGTTTAATACTCGGAGCTTAATGGTCACTAACTCTAGGTATTTACTGTGAAAGGTTTTAAAAGAAAAGAACTACCGAAGGAAGGGTGCTGGAGTAGGGGAGTGTGAGAAAAGGGAGGGAAAGAGAGAAAGAAAAGAAAATGAGTATTCAAATGGAGAGAGAGAAAGCGAAAGGTTACAAAGAGAGCAGAAGAGAAGGGATGTTAGTAAAGTCGGCTCCCACATGAAAAAAAAAAAATATATATATATATATATATATATATATATATATATATATATATATATATATATATATATATATATATATATATATATATATATATATATATATATATATATATATATATATATATATATATATATATATATATATATATATATATATATATATATATATATTGTGTGTGTGTACATGTGTGTATGTTATGTGAGCATATGTGTGTGTCTGTTCCCTTCCGTTTCTGTGGGTTTGTTGTACATGTGTGCGCGTAAGTGCATAATTATTTTGTAAACGTAAAAATAATAATAATAATAATAATAAACGGTTTATTAATAGAGTTGCAGCCGGTGGCTGAAAATATACAGACTTACATTTGATTTAGACATAATGATATAATATGCATTGAATACATTGACAGGGCTGTACAGTACATAAATCAGGAGTTGTATATTATTTTAACAATAGAATGGATGGTGCTATTCTTATATCTATCTGTGAGGGCTCTTACGGGCTGAATTTTGTTGTAGTGGCGGACTGCGCGAGATGGGTGGGGGCGATGACTAGGGTGGTGCATTAGTTGGCTGCCAAACCTTTCCAGTGCTTGGTGGTGGAGGTCACTGAGGGATGGCATTTCCAGGGTGGAGAGAGCGTTGGTGTAGCCGGAGTATTCTGCGCCGAGCATGATTCTGCAGGCCCTTTTCTGTACCTTCTCTAGCCGACGTTGTTGGGTGGAGTTGAGAGAAGACGACCAGGCTGGTGACGCATACGTTAGTTTGGGGAGAATAAAGGCGTTGTAGATGGTCCTCAGCTCTGGCGTGGGTGTCCCAAGTGATCTAAGTCGTCGTAGCATGTAGAGACGGTACGAGGCTGCCTTGACTGTGTTATTTACATGGGCCTTCCAGTCCAGTTTGTTGTCTATAGTTACACCCAGGAGTTACACACACGTGTGTGTATACGTGTGAGTGTAAAAATATACAATGTCCGTGTTTGTGTGTGTACTGTACGTGTGAATGGTGTCTATGTGCTGTATGGGAGGAGCCTCATGACGTGCTTTGAATGTAATATTTCAGATGTTTCTCAGAAAGTCGCTCAGTTGTATAAATTTACAAAAATGTAAATAACATAGATGTGTAAACAATTTTAAACTCGCTCTTATTTATGTTGAGGTGGCCAATATTCCTTAATTCTCGTATTTAAGAAGGAATATATGGCATTAATTAAAAAATATATATTTACATCAATAAGTATTTATACTCTTAGATACACAAAATCAAACACTGTTGAAAATAATGATAGTTACTTCATTGGCTTCTACCTGGTGACCGCGAGGAAGAAGCTAATTTATGTATATTTGTAACTTGCTTTAAATTACCTCCCGTTTATTTGTCAGTAGAATGAGATTAACATTTGTACCTGACTCAAAGAAAAAATAAATATAAAATACCAAAAAAAGACTAAATTAACGAGAAAACTTTTGATGGAGTTGGATTCCTTAATTGGGATTTATTTATATATTTTTTATTACAGATATTGTACCCATACACCTTGGAGGGGCCTGGCTGTCCCCATGCTGTTAAACTCCAAATTTTAAGGTGAGAACAAACCCTCTGGCAATTTTAATAAGTTAGGTTTAATGAGAGAAGGGCAGCGGCATCACGTACAGCCTCCCTGCTCTTACCGTAACTTAACTCAGCGCTCCCAGATACTCTTAGTTTTTATTACTGTAATATTTCCACATTTATGTTCAGGGATGTAATTGGTGTTCTTGTTCAGCCAGGTTAAGCAGAGGTGTGTGAACGTATGACACACCAAATGTAGTTCTTTCTTGGTTTTGTTATTAAGTGTGATTACTCCTATGTGGTATAATTGGTATTAATTGTATTTATGAAGAAGACTACGTGAGACTAACCTAACCTAACCCTAACTACTTTATGATCGTTAACTGATGTTTAATCGGGTTTATTTTGAGTCGTGCGGTCTGCCTTTATAAACGGTTTAATTATTTTTGTTCTTCTTAAACCACCAACAAATATACATTTTATGCATTAATAAACCATAAAACACAGAGCACAGTAAATAGACAACATATAATTAAATCAGTCGCCTGGTCCCGGTGAGGTGTTAACTAGGGTCTTACAGGCATTAGCATTCTGTTGAGAGACGTAGAGCGAGGGGCGATATGATCCAGTTAAGTATGATGGAGTTAGATAAAGGTGACACAGATAAGGTTCTTAAACTATCAATTAACTACAGAACAACGTAACAATTTATATAGATTAGCGACCTTAGGAAACACGTCATAAACTCTGTCCCCCCACCCAACCTCATCCTCCTCTTTCTCTTACTTCTTCTCCTTTCCACTTCCTCCGCCTCCACCTTCTCCTCCCCGCCTCCTCCTCCTCCTCCTCCTCCTCCTCCTCCTCCTCCTGAGCAACACACTCATCGAAAGTTGTGAGTGTCTTGGTCATGAATTTACTACAGAGTGTATTGTGTTGTGGTTTTAACGCAAGTCAACATCACCTCTGAGCAACGACGACCTCCCACCAGAAATAATTCATCACTTTGCTTTCTACTCATTACCTTTATCAACTAAGTTCATATTTTCCTCTCTCTCTCTCTCTCTCTCTCTCTCTCTCTCTCTCTCTCTCTCTCTCTGACCAACTTAGAAAACAAAAGTGTTGGAAATTAAACGGATTAGAAACTCGTTGGAACAAAACTTTCCCTTAACAAACTGTCAGAGTTTGAGTGTTGTTAATAATGTCATATTACCGGACAGTCTGTTACACATACATCTGTTTATGGCAGCAGCATCTGGTGTTGTATGGGGCCAGGCGGTCACCCAGCCAAGGATTAACCACGCCCAACGTGTCTTAACTTCGCTGATCGGACAAGCGGTGTTACCAACGTGGTAGTGAAAAGTGGAGCTATGTTATGTGAGGATTTTATCGCCTGTTCAATCTTTAATATTTGGGAAAGGATGACAGTAGTTGATACATACATACATACATACATACATACATACATACATACAAAGAGCGATAGAAACAGAAAGAACTATAGAAGTTAACTATGATCAAGGAACATAGTGATACGCCATAGAGAAGATGAACGCAACATAATACACACACTCACCAAGTCTATATTATAAGGTTACAGGTCTTCCCCCTAGACCTGTACCAAGTTTTCCCCTACTCGTAACTTTAAGCCTCAAGTTTCCCTGCACGCGCTACCAAATTTCCCCTCCCCTCCTTGATATACTTTGCCTATAATGGCTCGCCGTGCCATATATAACGCGACGGTATCCTGTTTTCTACATTTTTCATGGGATCTCTCCCAAAATTTTTGGAAATGAGAGCAAATCTGACATTTAGATTCGCGGGCCGACCTCTATATGGGAGAGTTGGTCGGAGTTGGCCCAAGAGGGTGCTTTCAAGCCAACTAACATTTGTCGTAAATTGTAACGCTATGTTAAATAACTGACGATGAAAGCTCGGGAGGAAGGAGGTTAAGCGTAGCCGGTAAACATGTAGGTGGCCCCCTTGCGTTCCTCCTCGCCGCCTACCAGTCGAGAAATACGGCGGCCAAATACGACTCTGTAATGTAAACCGTCTCATGCTTCATAAAGTATCTTCAGCTACTTCATCACCATTTTGCTCGTGGCCACTCACCTAATGCCTCTACATAAATATAAGAGGTAATATTTTTTTTTCGCCCCACAGGTAAATCCATAGGAAGTGACTTTTTTTCTTCTATTTTTACATAACCTTGAACTGTGTGTGTGTGTGTGTGTGTGTGTGTGTGTGTGTGTGTGTGTGTGTGTGTGTGGTGGACTCCCCGGGTGGGTTAGTGCAGCCGAGGATCTTGAAGAATCTCATTACTTCTCCTCAATTTGTTTTTGGTGGTGAGAGGGGCGATGTTTTCGACGAGCGGGTTCAGTTATTTCAATGAGAATTTCGAAGAATGATGAGACACGGGCGAGTTATGGAGAGGTGGCTCTTTCCGGGTCCTGTTAACACAATTTTACTCTTGTTGTTATTCAAAGTGAGATATAGGAAAGTAATTAAGGTTCCCTGAGAGTCGGCTTGGCTCTTTTAACATCTCAGCTCCTTGGCCTATTGAAAAAGTAATATAGTTGTACAGTTAATTATCGCAGTAATGAACGAAAAACGAAATATACATAATTATGCTGTTAGTTATCCGCCGTGTTTCTCAACCAGTAATGGGAAGCACAGTTTTGAAAATAATTATCTAGAGTTGCGAAGAAAATGGTATTGCTTCAGAAAAAAAATGGTAAGTGGTTGGTAAGACGAAAATAGTTGAGAACATCTGCCACCCCCTGAGCCACTCCTGGAGCAGACCCTTCTTGCCACCCACTGAGTCACTTCTACCACCCTGGGCCACCCACTGAGCCACCCCCTTTGCCACCCTTCGAACCAACCACTCGAACCACTCCCTGAGCCACCTTTCTATCACCTTCTCTGCCACCCCCTCAAGCCACCCACTGAGTCACCCCAACTCCCCTTTCCACCCCATCAAGCCCCCTTTCTGCCACCCCCATATACCACCCCTTGAGCCACTTCTCTACTACGCCTTCTACCACCCCCACGAGCCAGCCACCCATTTGAACCACCCCTTTTACCACCCCCTTGAGTCGGTCGCGCCTTGAGCATCCATAGATCAAGTCTCCTCTCGACATCGCATCAGGAAGCTTATTAAAGACACGTCCATCAGCGAGACACCCTGACACTCCCGCTAGCAGTGAGGAGCCGCACCACTTTCAATTTGAGCAGCGTCAGAGGACCGACATCACCACCACCACCACCAGCAGATACATCAAAGGATATTTCAGAAGAAGCAACAACAAATATATTAATAAAAACAGCGAGAGAAACAACAAGACGAACAAGGAAGGAACAAATACAGAACACCAATAACTATACATGAATGGAAATAAGGACAGCTGTATCAAAAGAGTGAACGATAACCTCGTCAATAGTCGTACAGGAATGAGAACAGCAGTAGTAGCACACAGGATCACAGTAGTTTTAGCACAATGCAAATTATGACTTAATCAAGAGCATCATTATAGCCCAAACTCATCAGACTAGGGCATAGTAAGTCCAAGGTATTCATTACACACGAGTTTATTATAATGTTCATGATTACTTTAGTATACTAGATGGCATTTATTAACACCATTAAACTAATTCCTGTTAATTATTATACCACGTCTTCAGGTGCTTCACTGACACAGGTAACGAGAAGGGTGAGGGTGGAGGGGGGGGGGAGGTGAGGGTAAGGGTGAGGTGGGGGACAAATACCTTCAGTTTATTTCATTATTGACAGTATGTAATTTTGATTGGGTTTTGAGCCTTAGTAATGATCAGTGTCTAAATATTCCACCAAGCATCAGTCTGGCGTTAATCACCCTCTCTTGTCAGTTTCTGTTTATTGGAGGTGAGGAAGTGAATGGCGGCCCCCTTTATAAAATATGAGAGATAGTAATGAAATTTTTTTGTCATTACCTGGGCTTCTAAAGTATCTTAAAACCTGGACATGACAACGAAGCTCTTGTATAGATACGAGATGTCTGTCTGACTTATCCTGTATACCGCTACTGAATGAATCTCTACTCCAACATAATCGATATTTATGTCAACAAACCCACATCACCCATCACCCACACCACCCATCACCCTCACCCATCACCCACACCACCCATCACCCACCACCCATCACCCACACCACCACATCACCCCACCACCCATCACCCACCCACTCACCCACCACCCATCACCCATCACACCCATCACCCATCACCACCCATCACCCACACCACACCCACACCACCCACCACCCATCACCCACCACCCATCACCCACACACCATCACCCCATCACCCTCATCACCCATCACCCTCACCACCCATCACCCACACCACCCATCACCCCCATCACCCACACCACCCATCACCCATCACCCACACCACCCATCACCCTCACCACCCATCACCCACATCACCCACACCCACACCACCCATCACCCATCACCCACATCACCACCCCACCACCCATCACCCACACCACCCACATCACCCACACCACCCATCACCCACCACCCATCACCCACCACCCATCACCCACACCACCCATCACCCACCACCCATCACCCACCACCCATCACCCACACCCACACCCACACCACCCATCACCCTCACCACCCATCACCCACACCACCCATCACCCCACCACCCATCACCCACACACCCATCACCCTCACCCACCCATCACCCACCACCCCACACCCACACCCATCACCCACACCACCCACCCACCACCCTCACCCACCACCACCCATCACCCTCACCCTCCCCACACCACCCATCACCCTCACCACCCATCACCCACACCCATCACCCCACCACCCATCACCCTCAACCACCATCACCCACACCACCCATCACCCACACCACCCATCACCCCACCCACCCATCACCCTCACCACCCATCACCCACACCACCCATCACCCATCACCTACACTATCATCTCCAGTTCCACAATCTCCCAAAATATGAAGAAAAAACAAATTCTACTCTCTGACAACTTCATTTGACTTGTCACCAAAGATACTAGACAGGTGCCTAACTCTTCGAGAATATCCTTTAAAAAGACTAGAATATTTATTTACACACACACACACACACACACACACACACACACACACACACACACACACACACACACACACCTAAAGGAGGCAATGAAAAGGAGAGAAGAGATGGACAAGGTGAGAGGGTAAGAGATAGAAAGAGGATTAAAGAGGGAGAGGTTGATGAAAAGCAGTGAATGAGGAGAAGGAGGGATTGATGAAGGAAGTTAAGAGGGAGGGGGAAAGAGATAAAAGAGGCTGTGACAATCCCACCTGGCAAGAAAAGTGTCAAAGTTGATTACCAGGTTGAGTGGTCCAGTCTGTTGTGGTGAGAAACAGGTAGGGAGGAGGGAGGTGGGGTGGGGGGTGGGGGGAGAAAAGAGGAAGGAAGAGAGGGGAGTGGAAAGCGAAAGAAGGACGAGAGGAAGAAGCAAACACACACACACACACACACACAGGAAATAAACAGAGACAAAGATAGACAGATAAAATGGATAAAATGAATTGATAAAATGAACACAAGTACCAACAGACATATGAATCACCCGAGGAGACTTTTATAAGGATGAAAATTATTAGTTGATGCAGAAAAGAAGAAAAAACTTGGGAGTTGCAGATGAGAAATGGATTGTCGAGCAGAGAGAGAGAGAGAGAGAGAAGAATCACTTAGGCCGAGGTAAAGAGTACTTGGGGAGAATATTTTTGTTACTTAAAAAACATTGCTAAACAACGTAATTTGCAAACCTTAAATTTACTTACACACACACACACACACACACACACACACACATATATATATATATATATATATATATATATATATATATATATATATATATATATATATATATATATATATATATATATATATATATATATATATGTGTGTGTGTGTGTGTGTGTGTGTGTGTAAGTAAATTTAAGGTTTGCTGTGTTTATCTCTTGTGTCACCTTCACCCTTAAGTTAACTGTTAAGAGTGGGCACCAGTTGTAAAAGGCAACAGTCATGGCGCACCAGTCATATTGATTAGGTTAGGTTAGGTTGGGTTGAGGTTTAAAACCACTTGGATCAGTTAGCCGGGTTTAGCCCTGCAAGCGTCTCGACATGTGGTCAATGATACTGAGTGGATAATTAGTGAGAGGACAGCAGGATATTCATCCAGGTGTAACTACCCGATAAATGACTAATGTAGCTGATTACCAGGAAATTAATTCATTAATGAAATTAATGATGATGGGTGAGGACCTCTCCACTTCCTCACACAGTTGTGACGTGTTGGGTCATTCTTTTCTGTAATTACTGTCTCCCACCTCAGCCAGTTTTGTTGAAGTTTAATTCATGGCTCTAATTAAGGCCTCTGTGATCCATTTATATTTTGATGCATTTATTTAATTAGAACCATTTTATTTCGCGGTTATCATTAAGACTGTTTTCGTATCCATAATGAACACCATTTTGACTCGTGTATGTTCAGGATCATTCATATTCACCTACACTTTGAGCGTTGTTCCTGGCTATGATTAAAGTCATTTTGAAGTATTCACAATTTGGGTCACTTAGATTTATGTGCATTGTGCTTCAGGTGCATGATTATGACTACTGTAGGTTGTATATGAGGGTCATGTTGACTAATGACCAAGATTTTGGTATCAAATAAAAATCACAGGAAAAGACGAGACATGTGTCGTTGTCAAATCTATTCACCGAGGCCGCCCCCCTGTCAGAGACTAAAGATATATGAAGCAGGATGATTTGAACTGACGTAGGGACTAGGGAGATCTTGTGAGAGCTGGTCAGGGATATAAATGAGTTTGTGGTGGGGAGGGGTCAAGCTGCGGAATATTGACTATTAGTTTGAAGGTTAAAGAATAAAAAGGATAAATCCCAGCTTGGGGTACTAGCGCCAGCACCACCACCACCACCACCTACCCACCACCACATACCCGCCACCACCACCACATACCCGCCACCACCACCCACCACCTACCCACCACCACCCACCGCCTACCCACCACCACCACCTACCCACCACCATCTATAATAAATAACAATACTCGAGATGACCTTCAACAAGAGTAAATAAAACAATAATTGAACAACACCATCAAAAAGTCATTTCAAATAATTTTAAAACCAAAAAATAATCCCTTAGTTTCGACACCACAAAAAAACCCTGAAAACTAAATGTCAGAAAATGGAGTTTTAATTACCTCGGACCGTCACTTGGGGCTGAGTCCACTGGGGGCTACAAAAGGCACATTTATCCCTCAATGCTTTTTTTTGTTTGTTTTTTTACTGCTTTACCTTATGTGTTTTTTTAAACTCTATTTTTGCCTCTGGGGCAATATTTCAATGGCATCCGTAATCTGCTGGCGTGTGAGTGTGTGTGTAATAATAATAATAATAATAATAATAATAATAATAATAATAATAAACGGTTTATTAATAGAGTTGCAGCCGGTGGCTGAAAATATACAGACTTACATTAGATTTAGACATAATGATATAATATGCATTGAATACATTTACAGGGCTGTGCAGTACATAAATCAGGAGTTGTTTATTATTTTAACAATAGATGGGATGGTGCTGTTCTTATATCTATCGGTGCGGGCTCTTATGGGCTGAATTTTGTTGTAGTGGCGGACTGCGCGAGTTGGGTGGGGGGCTGCAGGTGGCAGGAGGTGGCGATGGCGAGGGTGGTGCAGTAGTCCACGGCCAAACCTTTCCAGTGCTTGGTGGTGGAGGTCACTGAGGGATGGCATTTCCAGGGTGGAGAGAGCGTTGGTGTAGCCGGAGTATTCTGCGCCGAGCATGATTCTGCAGGCCCTTTTCTGTACCTTCTCTAGCTGACGTTGTTGGGTGGAGTTGAGAGAAGACGACCAGGCTGGTGACGCATACGTTAGTTTGGGGAGAATAAAGGCGTTGTAGATGGTCCTCAGCTCTGGCGTGGGTGTCCCAAGTGACCTAAGTCTTCGTAGCATGTAGAGACGGTACGAGGCTGCCTTGACTGTGTTATTTACATGGGCCTTCCAGTCAAGTTTGTTGTCTATAGTTACACCCAGGAGTTTGGCAGACTGCACCAGCTGGAGAGGATGGGCACCCACTGTGACTGCTGGGGCTTGCACTGGAGTGGTGGCGGTATTGATGTGCATAACTACGGTTTTGGTGTGGTTGATGGTGACCTTGTTCTCCGTAGTCCATGCCTGTAGCCTGTCCATGGTGCCTTGGAGCGGTGAGTAGTCTGGTGCGGTGTTGTCCACTGAAACCCCCACAGTGCAGTCATCCACGTACTTCCACCTGTGAGGAGTGTCCGATAGAGCGTCGTTGATCAGGATGAGGAAGCACAGTGGTCCCATCTTGGTCCCCTGGGGAACACCGCAGGTGAGGTGTTGGAATGTAGAGACCAAGCCCTGATACCTCACTGCTTGGCGACGTCCACTCAAGAAATCAGTGAGCCATGAGACCAGGTTGGTGGGCAGCCCTAGTGCAATAGCCTTGTTGATAACAGTGCAGTGATCAACAAGGTCAAAGGCCTTCCTGAAGTCCACAAGGGCAACGGCCAGTGATGTCTTACGTTTCTGCAAGTTTTTGTGCAGAAAATCCAGAAAGCTCACCAAGCAGTGTGATGTAGAGGAGGTCCTCATATTGCCAAATTGCTGTGGATCAATTGACTGATAGATACTGGCAAGTGCCCACTCAAAAACAAAGTCCTCACAAAGTAGACTGGGTATGGTGGTAATGGTAACTGGCCTGAGGTCGTTAGGGGACTGTGGGGTGGTGACCTTGGGGATGGGGGTGACAAATGCGGTTTTCAATTCATTAGGGCATTTGCTTTGTCTGAGGGATGCATTAATAATTATAGAACAGAGGGGGGTGGCAAGTGTGTGTGTGTGTGTCTGTCTGTCTGTCTGTCTGTGTGTGTGTGTGTGTGTGTGTGTGTGTGTGTGTGTGTGTCTGTCTGTCTGTATGTCTGTCTGTCTGTCTGTCTGTGTGTGTGTGTGTGTGTGTGTGTGTCTGTCTGTCTGTCTGTCTGTCTGTCTGTCTGTGTGTGTGTGTGTGTGTGTCTCTGTCTGTGTCTGTCTGTCTGTCTGTCTGTGTGTGTGTGTGTGTGTGTGTGTGTGTGTGTGTGTGTGTGTGTGTGTGTCTGTCTGTCTGTCTGTCTGTCTGTCTGTCTGTGTGTGACCCTAGATCCCAAACTTTATTTACATTTTGTACTTGAAGACGCCTATACCACCACGACTACTCTCCTATCCCTCCCCACTACCACTAACCTCCCCTCCTCTCTCCCTACTACCACTAAGCTCCCCTCCTACTACCACTAAGCCCCCCTCCTCTCTCCCCACTCCTGCTATCCACCCATCTATCCTATTCTATTTTCCTATCAAACTTATAGGTGAGAAAGACAAATCCCTCCTTCCCTCGTCTCTCTCTCTCTCTCTCTCTCTCTCTCCATTTCCTGTGTCTCTTACTTCCCATTTACTTTCTGGTGTTTTCTATATATTTTTTCTTCTTCTCCTTCCTGTCTTTTCCATTTATTTATCTGTTCCAGATTCATCCATTTGAATGCCTTGGGTAACTCTGTTTAGTTTTCCATCTTATTGCTCTTATTTCCTTTCTTTTTTTTCTCTTGTTTTGCTCCACCCACTGTTCCTTCATTTTCTCCACCTACTATTATTCTTTTTCTTCCATCCACTGTCTCTACTTGTCCTCCACCCATCATTTTCTTTCCTCCACTCATCCTCTCCTTTTCCTCCACCCACCGTCTCCTTTTCCTCCACCCACCATCTCCTCTCCTTCACCCATTTTCTCCACCTATCCCTACTCAGCATCCCATCTTACACCATCCCTTATTTAACACCCATTTTACCCTTCTTCTAACGCCTATCCACCCGTCCTTCACCCACCGTCCAACTATTCATCAATCCCCTTACATCCTATCCACAACTCAACCCCCCCTCTTCCCCATCCTCCATCCAACCCTCTCCCCATCCTCCATCCCCCTCTTCCCCAGGCAACAGGTGATGGTGTAAGCTCTCAAGAGTAGCCAAATAAACCTGTCCAATTAAATACTGATTACCTGTTGGCCCACAGGTGTATCCTCCTTAATTGACCATTCAGGTACCCTCCATCCAATCTACCACTTCTCACTCTGTTCCAACGTGAGGCAGAAAGTCATATTTTTGGGGGTAAATTACTAATGTATAAATGTATTGGTAAATTGGCAGTGTGTCAGTGTGTTTGTAAATCAGCAGTGTGGAAATGTATATATACTGTAAGTCGGTAGTGTAAATGTCTTTGTAAATGGTAGTGTGTGTAAATAGGTTTGTAAACCGACGACCTGTAAATATGTTTCTCAAACTTCAGTATGTTACATGTGTCTCATTGATGACTAATACATCAAATATATACAAAAAGTGACAACAAAACACATGTATGTATGTATGTATATTGATAGATCAGTAGCATATGGTTTGGTTAGTATATTGTATGGGTCTCGAGATGCACCGATATATTTCATGGGTCTAATCATACGAGTATACTGGTCTACTTCATGCTATAGACAGGTATGGATATATTTCATGAGTCCAGAAACGTTCAAGAATTTGTTTATGGATACACATATGTATTAGTATACTTTATGAGCCAAGGATACATAGATATACATTATAGACCAGAGAACTGTTGATGAGTCGACACGTGTTGAAATATATTTTATGGATTTGACTGGTGTTAGTATAGTTAATAAGTGAAATTATGAACCAGTATATTACATGAGTCTAGTTTAATATAGTTTGTGAATCAGAGGTATGTTATTATACCTCAAAAGCATACTTCATTAGCATACTTTATGAAGCATATTTAATGGATGTCGAGGAATATATGAGAGAGTCTAATATATATTTATCTGAGGGAGGAAGATTCCCCACCAGGCAGTTGAAATGGTCGACCCTGACATATACTGCTTGTAGGGGAGGGGGTTAGGAGGAGACGTGGGGTAGGGAGGGTTAGCTGGAGGAAGGAAGCTTTTACTGGGCCAGAAGTGACGGAGGAGGGTGAAAGGAGGGGGGTTGATGGATAGTTGGGGAGGGTTGAGGAATGGTTTGGAGGGGAAGGAAAAGGAAAGAGTGACAGATGGTTTAGGAGGTGAGAGGGGGGTTGAGGAGTGATTTAGAAAGTGGAGTGGGGAGGAGTGGTTTGGAGGGAAGAGGTGAGAAAGGTTGAGGAGTAGAGAGGTAGGGGTGAGGAATGGTTTGGAGGGGGAGGGGAGTGGGAGGGGGCTGTAGAGTGGAGGGGGAGAGGTAGCGAGAGACGGTGAGGAGTGGTTTAGAAAGGGAGAGGAAAGGAAGTTTTGTTAGACGGTTGAGGAGGAGGCGTGAGAGGGACGATGGATAATTGGAGAGTGGGATGAAGAGGAGCGGGGGGGAGGGTGGTTAGGAAATAGAAGGAGGATAGTTGGAATTGGAGAAAGATATAAAGAGAGGAGACGAAGGGTAAGGAATGTGTGGGGAGGGGGGAGGGATGATAGAGGGAGAAAGGGAGGAGTGATATATAGTTGAGGGGGGAGGGAGGGGTGATAGATAGTTGAAGGGGAGGATAGGGGTGATAGATAGTTGAAGGGGAGGATAGGGGTGATAGATAGTTGAAGAGAAGTGGGAGGATTACTAAGAATGGAAGAGCAGGAGGAGGAGAAGAAGGAAGGAAGAAGTGCAGATTAATTGTTACAAAATGAACTTGGCTGATGGATTATAATATGGGGGGAGGAAGGTGACAATTACTCGTAGGTCATATAGGTGTGTGTGTGTGTGTGTAAACTACGCGTCATAAAGAACGCCTTGAGGGTATAACCGAGTAACCTAGCAGAAGAAGAAGAAGGAGAAGGAGACGAAGAAGAAGAAGAAGAAGAAGAAGAAGAAGAAGAAGAAGAAGAAGAAGAAGAAGAAGAAGAAGAAGAAGAAGAAGAAGAAGAAGAAGAAGAAGAAGAAGAAGAAGAAGAAGAAGAATTACCCTCGTTACTGGATCAAGATAGTGTTTGTTTAGGTGACGAGAGATATTGACCCTATGAGTCCAAATGGGGAGCGGGAAGAAGGCAGTGTCCAAGGTTAAAGTGTTCTGGGTAAAAGACAAAAGAATATTAACCCTAAATATCAAAAGCCAAGCCAGACCACTTATATAAACGGGTCGGTACAGCAAGAGGGCATTGTTCTAGGATTTTAAAGTCACATATGAAAGGACGTATGTAACTGGCTCTACTTTGCATATGCTTTCTATGCAATTGAAAAGAGGAAATGAAGGATATTGGCCTTATAAAGCTTGGACCATTTTGAATTTTTTTTTTTTAACATGACAGTATTAGGAGATGAGAAAAAGGAGAGCTATGTTATTTTCACACGACCATTATATTACTCTCTCTCTCTCTCGCTCTCTCTCTCTCTCTCTCTCTCTCTCTCTCTCTCTCTCTCTCCCTTCTTTCCAGTTCTTCCTCCCATCATCATCATCATCTTCTCATCATGACCCTCCTATCAGTCTTCATTTCCTTGAGTACTTACCAGCTTACTCTATGTCCTTATCTATTCCCCATCTCCCACTACCAACTGGCTAATGACCATAGGATTAGTCAATTTTCTTCCTCTCACATGATTAGCTCTCTCTCCTCTTGTTCCTCTTCATCTGTTTTCCTCCCCTTCTCTCATCGGTATTGTCTAGATTCTTGCCTCTCAACTTTCCCTCCCTCTTTCTCTCTCTCTCACTTTTTCTCTCTCCCTCTTCATCCGATGTCAACAGTACTGTCTTCGAAATTATTCTGGACGTTTTTTTCCCCTTCTACACCATTAAATCTCCCTTATTCCTCATTACCTTCCTCACTCCCTTTACTCGTTTCGTGTTTGTTGAGGAATATATTGCATCCCATGGAAGACAATTAGGTGTGACACAATTCAATCCATTAACTACTGTTCATTATTACGAGGCATAGAATGAGAACTGATTTGTAATATTTGTCTATAAACTTTATTTTACGGTGTTGATCAGAGGAAAATACTTAAAACCATGTATCGTAAAACCATGTATCGTAAAACCATGTATCGTAAATCCATGTATCGTAAAACCATGTATCGTAAAACCATGTATCGTAAAACCCAATGAAATGTATCGCAGATTAGTTTGTTATGTATCGTAATTTAATCTTTATTCTTATATCAGTCATCATTTATGCTCATCCTTCACCCCATATTCCAGTATTTCTAAACAGCGATCAATTCAGCTACACCCGTCCATCGCTCCCTAGTCTTTGTGAGAGGAAGTTCTTGTTCCAGTGTCCTTCTCTCTGCGAGGGGAGGACTTGGTAAGTATAGAGGTAAACAATACTTCAAATGGTCAGAATCACCCCCTTGATATCTTTGATGGTACTGGAACTAATGGGTAACTTGTCCATGATGGTGTGTAAGGTACAGCTATAGTGTTCTCTATTTGAGAACTTTATTTTCCTCTGGACTTCACTATAGGCTTTCTGTTGACTTTTTTTTACCACCAGAAGGTTTTTCGGATTCATTCTGGTGACAAAAGGCGGGAGCGATGTATGCAAGAATTAACTGTGGATATACAGACTAAGGGAGCGCGGACTTTGTCTGAGTGACGCCAAACGGCCGCAGATTCGCGTGAATTTAGCAAACATTGGCCACTTGCCGAAATTTACCTCCAGATTTCGGAAGTGATGAAACCAGCCGAATTAATGTAAATCCCGAATTGATGAATGTCGAATTAATAGAACTCCGTGTGAATAAGTGTGTACAGAGGTATATGTACATAGTGGAATGTTCTAGATGATGGCTAAACTTTTGACAATAATAAAGGCCCTACTGCCCACCCTCCCTAACTCAGCCCCTCCCCTCCCCCCTTCCCCTCCCCTCACCTATTTATTTATATACATGGAATACTGGTGGACGAACAAATATTGGAGTATACAGCCCCCACGTCCTGTACACAACCACAGCACTCATTTTGACTCAGGGGTTTTAGTGTATGTGTGTGTGTGTGTGTGTGTGTGTGTGTGTGTGTGTGTGTGTGTGTGTGTGTAGCGGGTATATGTAGTTTTACGGTTCAGTGAGTTCGTTTGTTTTGCCTTTTGAATGTGTGTGTGTGTGTGTGTGTGTGTGTGTGTGTGTGTGTGCAGAAACGTTTATATATTGTCTGTTCATCTCATTTGTCTTCGTATAAATGACTATAATAACCAAAGGTGTATTTCATCTATAGAGTTACATACAGTGACTGGAGAATACTTCACCCTGACAACCAAACAACCGGAAAAAATACCCAAAGCAACCCATATTCACCCCCTCCCCTTCCTCATCCCCTTCCCCTTCCCCCTCCCCCTCCCCCTCCCTTCTATAAAATATCACATAGTATAACCTGGAGGACACAGAGAACTGGCTTGTTACTATAGCTAACTTGTGATGTGTTCATACCAAGGAGACGAGAGTGATTACTATTGAAATTTAATGCATCAGAGTAGAGTCTTACAAATTAACTTTTCTCTCAAGGTAATTAAATGACAGTTAATCCGTGAGAGAATTTCCGTCTGGGTGGAAAGTGTGTTTTTCCTTTGAGATAAAAATGGTGATGCATTCAATATTTATGGAAACATCGTGTCCTTTGTCTGTCGCACACCCAGAAACAGTTAATTAGATGAAGGCGGAGAGCTGAATAGACTGTAACAAAATATAACAATAGGAAAATATTATTCACATAATGACTGTGTCTATGTTACGCAGTTACCTACCATAGTACTGTCAGGTCTTATTCATCTGTGTCAGTCGCCGTTGTATGCGTTAAGACAGTTGGCACAACATTCAACTCACAAGTGAATAGCCATGGGTTCGATCCTCCCAAAATTGAGCATTGGTATTACACTTTCGGGTATCCTTGCCGAGGGTAGAACAAGCCATCGGTGACTTACTATCCTGCCTGGGGTCCGGGGTAACTAACTAACTAATAATTGATCAAAATTAAGGGAAAAGCACCTGTCCGGCCACAGAAAGAAAGACGAACAAATACTTATACAGGCAACATAACTTTTACCCTCCCATCATTCCATTTGTGTGTGTGTCTGTCTGTCTGTCTGTGTGGTCTTAGTTTAAGTGTATTTTATCGGAAAAAAAGAAGGTATTTACATAGAAACTTCAAAAAAATCAAGGTAAATCACACCACCGCTGGGGAAGAAAGATAAAGACTGCACATCTCAACACACTCCTCCGTGTATCCTTATCCTTACACATCTCAGCAGCCTCCACCATATACACACTCTTGTTTATTTTTTCCCACTGCAAATCTGTTCTTCCCTTCAATAATAAACACATATAACAATAGAATAAAGCCATTTTCATCACACGAGCATATATTACAAATACATGGAAATATCAAAGAGAGAGATACAATTGGACTTTCATTAATATAACAACTATACAACAGGCCACGAGGCTCGGCTAGTCAACATCACCTGTTATGTGCGGGGATTCAGCGTGTTTGATGATAAATATTACACTAATTGTTTTCATATGAGTCATTTATAAAAATATAGAGAAATTCATTATTGTTACTTTATGAAGTGCATGTGTGTGTGTGTGTGTGTGTGTGTGTGTGTGTGTGTGTGTGTGTGTGTGTGTGTGTGTGTGTGTGTGTGTGTGTGTATTGTGTGTGTGTGTGTGTGATTATTTTAGTAGGAGACAAGATTTTACGTTTAAAATTATATTACTGGCACTTTCGATAAGTACACATTTTAATATACTGTACACGTCTGTATGTTTACATGTACATTATTTTCTCATACGTGGGGGATAAAGTTATGTTGATATATTCTAATATGGCGTCGTGATCACATAAATCAGCTTTTGAATGATTCGGAAAATGTGTTCAATCTGAAACACTGACAGTACTGATGCTGAGATTTTCATACCAGAGTTTTTCTTCACCCACACGAATAAGGATGAACATGTTCTTACTTGGATTATATAGACAACATAAAAATGGAAAGCTTGATTGTGTGTAAAGCGTGCTCCAACTTACTCGCCTTCTGGGAACCTTCCAAGAAACACAATTTGTATTACAATTCCTGTGGACGAGACTTGTTAACAGAGAGAATGAATAGTTTCGCGAAGTCAAGTGGTAGTTTGGTGGTAATTAGTGTTGTCACTTGCACGTCTGGGGACACTAGCCTGACTCGCTCCTCCTGGAACTTGTTGAAACAAGTTTACTCATCGCGCGGTACACCTGGAGCTGACTGTGGATGCTCTGGCGTCTATCTCACCCAGTCACGTCTTCACTTGAATGTTTCGTGAGAGTAGACCAAGACTCTGAGGTGACCATCAGAAGAGCGGAATCTTTCTTTAGTTATTTATTTCGGAACATCTGCAGTTCATCCTCCAGCTTATTTCACCTGATGATTATACACCCTAAAACTTTATTCTTGTGGATCCTCTGGTCCAAGAAGAGAGAATCAATTATGTTTTTAGATTCAAAGGCAGTGACACCCTGTAACTAAATCCTTGGTATAGATCACTCCATCTTCGTTACCCTGTAGGAGGAGGATAAGTCCCCATTGTTTATCTTCAAGAGGAGACATATTTACCCTATGATCGGTGGTATCGTAAAATTTGTCTTCTCCGTTTATCCTTCTCTCCGTACACTGTATATCTTGAAGGAGGAATATCGTGTGTTCCAAGGTCGGCAGAATCCGGTGAGTGGGTCTCCTTAGCAGCTCACAACAACAACATTCATCCTACCGCCAGCCTCGTACACACGTGGTTCAGTGATCATGGTCGTAAACGTCATCTATGTCCAACTTGCCTTGCATCAAGACTCTCGTTGACCTGAAAAAAAACAATTCTGCCTTATGAAAGACGTTCGTTTATACTTTAATGTCTTATGATATGTATTGGTAAACTGCAGGTAATTCTGGAACTTTTATTCCGTTTCCCACAATTTTATGGGGGGTAATAATTTGGAGGCGCCTCGCTGAGATGGGGAACTCCATGCTGGGAGACGGCAAGTAAGAGGGACTTGTTTATTTTTATAAGAGTTACAACTTCCCACACCCACTTGGGATGAGTCTTTTTCTCCATAGTGGTGTTAACATTTTGTTTTCTCGAGAGATGCTTTTGGCTTTCAGTGTAGGAGAACTCTTATCCAGAGGTTGTGTGCTGCACGACCTTAACCTGTGTCCTTGTTGTTTACAGTAGCATGTGTATTTGTTGACAGGACACATGTTTGCTCATATCATGGTTTATATTTATTCCTTAATTCCAGGGTTACATATTTTTGTGTGTGTTGTCAGTATCCAGAAACTCAAATTTTCACTTCACATTTTACTATCCACACTGCATATGCGGGAGATTATACTGATTTCCATTTATTTTCCCTGCCTGTAACTCTTTTAGTCCTTCTTAGGTTCTTAACAGGATCGAATGGAAAGTGTTCGGGGTAGAACCAAGAAATAGCGTTGGCTTCATAACATACTTCCTTGGATTTTACATTGTGCCTCTACCATAAATCTTTAAATATACAGTATATAATTTGTTTTATCTTGTCAAGAAACAAGAGCAGGCGGACAGCTTCCTCACTGCAACCTTTGCTATATGACGTAAAACTCTGTTACAAAATATTGACTGAGACACCTGCTATCTAAAATTCATCTCTCCAATAAAAACTTTAACTATTAATTTACTTACCCTCGCAATCTTTCTTGGGGGAAGCTGCGTTTTCTTTGGTAGAAGTTAATTAGTATTGGGTTTTCTTTTAATCAGATGTTTCTTGAGGGGCGCCTTTTCCCATAAGTGTGTACTGTACTAGCTTGTGTTTACCTTATCAAAATTAACGTGCTGACTTGTTCTGTCCTAAATAGTTTAATGGCGCGGAATTTTATACGTGAAGATAAAACAGAATTATCCTCTTGAGTCGGGGTGAGGAGAAATCAACACCCACCAAGACTCCTCTAACACTCTTTAATTTTTATAATAATATTACTGAACGTTACTCACAGGTTTCAGGAATTATTACAATGACCAAAGTTAAGGATGCTGTTTTGTGTAATGACAGGATGACGTATGGTGTGTTCAGTACTAATACGGTGCATGACTGAGGATGACGAAAGGTGTGTACAGTACTATCGTGGTGTGAGGGGGCGAAGAATGTCCCCGTCTGACATTCACAAGGGCTGAGAGACTCTGCCCTACATGCAATATTGATGTTCCAAACCAAAAATGGACTACACGGTCATGGGGGGGAACGTCGTGGCAGTGTTTCCAAGTATTCATGGCACTCGAGGAGATATGCCGTCAGTTTCCAGCGAGGCCTGTTGGGTCGTCAGCCAACGTTGATATTGATAGAAAGTGCAATAGGAGGGTTGTTTAGCGAAAATGGGGGTTCAGAATGACCTCGTTGGAGAGAAATGGTGAGTACTTAGACTTTTGTGCCGCCGCTGTGATCGGTCGGCTTCGGCTCACCCTGGATGATAGTTAGTGAGCAAGGGTTTAAAGCTGTGTGTTGCTGTGTCTGTGAAATAGATGAGGGTAGCTGAGGATGGCCAAGGTAATATGTAGCTGAAAATGGCCAAGTTAATGTGTGGCTGAGAATGGCCAGGGTAATATATAACTGAGTATGGCCAACGTAATATGTAGCATAGGATGGGCACTGGACAGGGTAATATATAGCTGAGAAAGGTCTGAGGGGAAATTCTGCTGAAAGTCATCAAAGGAGAATGTAGCTGAAAATTTCCACGGGAGAATATTTGGGGAATAGACAAAGGCGCGAATAGTTGAAAAGGGCCAGGAGAGAGTATAACAAGAAATGGCCAAGGGATAGTATATGTATGTGATAGTATAGAAGGAAATGGCCTGGCGAGGGAGTAGTCGAGAATGGCCAGAGATGCAGCCTAGTCATTTTCTTTCACGAAATATGTCACCCCCCATCTGTGTTGAGATTATTTTCTTGTTTAAGGTATCAGAGCCGTAGGGGTGTGACTGACTACTTAAATTCTCTCCTTAACATTACAGATATGTGATAGTTTACGGCTCATCGAGGGAGACTTGACTCATCCTTCCCTCAGGTATGTTTATATTTCAGTTCACTAGATTGATTTATAAGCTTAACCATCACTTACGCTCCCCTAACCTAACCTAACCCAACCTAACCCAACCCGACCCTCCCAGGTAGCGTTAGGACATTTAATCTCTTTATATTTTCTTTCAGTGTTAAGTATCAATCGTATTTACCATATAATTAAATTTGATAGACATTGTGTATTAATTTAAGGAACATTTCGCGTGTCACGATAGGTAACATCACACTGCATGAGCTTAGCAGAATCCAACTCTGTTAAACACTGGTGGAATCCTAAATAATCAATGAAACATGATCACGGAGACTCAGCAATGCCGGAGTCGAGAACAAGCGAAGCCAATCCCTCAGTTTGGTCACGCTCAGGGTTAGAATGAAAGTCCGGCTCCAGGGATTTGTAACGCTCCTTATGATCGTGCCTGGGAGTTGTGCTCCCACAGCTGCGCCCGGTAACGACGACAGCAAGTTATGGGAACACGTTAACCTTCAATCTCTGCCCTCACCCACTTCCCCGAGTTACACAGGATGTTACCTGAAGGTGGTGGTCCTCGTCGCCTAGAGTGGAAACAATTGCTTGCTGAGAAGAATGTCTTGATTTCCCGCGAGATCCCAGACGATGGCAGGCCAATATTGGATCCCCGGGTGTATGATGACAGTGACACCCTCGTGTAGCTTGGCACTGTCCAGGCAGTGTTGGTGTGGCACTTCCCACAACCTGTTCATAGTAACTCGAATAAATGTTTATATATCAGGTGACGTTTTGGTTTACCTAAGTACGTTGACTTAATGGAACTGCCTCATATTTATTAGTTTTATTTGTTGTCGTTGTTGTTTTTATTAAATACTTAAACTTCAGTTTGTAAGAAAATCCCTAAAAAAATATATAAGTATAACGGAATATTAATTGGCATAGAAGTTCATTAATTAATAGAAGTTTACTGTTCCATTTAGAATTAGCTGTCGAATAAAAGCTTTTTTCATGATGGAAAATAGATGGCAGTGTCCGAATGTGTGAGCAACTGACCTCGTCCACTCATCACTGAACTGAATATACAACGGGACATATTAATTACGACCTGGGTGTAATTTTATGTCAATTATGTATCAATTATATAGCAATCATTCTGCCACCTAGTTAATTAATTAATCTGAAACTCAATCAACGCTCTCAATGCTAACGCTGTTCACCATCAATAATTGGTGTGTAGTTTAGTGAGCCGCTGTTTACTTCTCACCATTCTCAATGTATACCTACACATCCTCTGCTTTATTGGTGACTTCCTGAGTATTCAATAGTTCAACGATTATCTTACTGTTTGAGTATTGTGTTTGTTTTATAGACGCACAGAGTCCATGTCACCCATTTTTTCCTTGTGTGTACATCCTCTGTAAAATTGACGACCTCGAGTGTACACGAACACAATATTTTAAGCGGCGACGGAGGTGCACCGGTAGCCAGCTGCTCCCGCCTCACATTGCTCTCCACCCATCCATGGCTTTCATAACACCCGCCGCCTCTTGTGTTTTTAAGCGTGAACATTTTTAAAAAGTGAAATAGTTGAGTACCATCGCTGGTGAAGATGGGTAACCGACCACCAAACTTTTTTATATACACATTTTTTTTTTCCATGGGACTGAGAGGGTTTTCTCTCTCTTTTTTCTTCTCTCGGTCAGTAACAACAGAGTATCATTTTACTATTTTCATGCTGATCTTATTAGAGTTTATATAAAAACAAATTCTGCTCAATACATCCAAAACTTTTTTATTTTATTATTCAGGTACCGCCATTGTGTTGCTGATGTGTCAAAGGTCGCATTTTATTGGGGTGTTCATATTGAGGCGCCTCCCTGACACCTATCGACCTGTTAACTCTCCTGAATCAAAGTCTTAGTATTGCTCTTTATAACTCTGGTCACTTGTAATAGTTTGCTCTTGACAACTTCAGCGATTCGTAATAGTTGCTCTTGACATTTCTTAAGTCTTCGACAAGGGCGGTGCAGGCTCTTTGCTGAGCTCTCTTCTTTTCGTCCGATATTCTTAAATACCCTGTCAGAGAAGACGTGTTGCAAAGTCATTAAACGTCCTGTAGATTTCGACAATGTATAGGAAAGTTCACAGCTAGTGATAGGAACAGCTGATCCTGGAGACCAGCGGTGTCAGTATCATTAAGATCACCCACACAGGTACCTAACTCTGAGGTGGTATTGATGTAATGAGAGTGTCTGTGGTGAGCTGTAAGCGATTTGTATATCGTGGCGAGCTCATCAGATTTGTTGGTCAGGGAGGTGATGTTTTAGAGTAATTCGGGAGACTTCAGAGATTTGGTTGGTTTTTGTGGTCTCCTGGCAGAGGTGAGGGACTTGATGGCTCTCTGAACTCGTCGACCTTACCAGCGACCACGAGCTTGGGATATGTATAGCGATATTTACCAATTCAATAACAATGTCGCTTCGATATACATATTCTCACTTAAGCTGAACAGTATGTGCTGTGCCGGGAATATTTCACTGGTGTGTGTGTGTGTGTGTGTGTGTGTGTGTGTGTGGGTGTTTTTGTAATAATAATAATAAACGGTTTATTAATAGAGTTGCAGCCGGTGGCTGAAAATATACAGACTTACATTTGATTTAGACATAATGATATAATATGCAATGAATACATTTACAGGGCTGTGCAGTACATAAATCAGGAGTTGTTTATTATTTTAACAATAGATGGGATGGTGCTGTTCTTATATCTATCGGTGCGGGCTCTTATGGGCTGAATTTTATTGTAGTGGCGGACTGCGTGAGTTGGGTGGGGGGCTGCAGCTGTATGTGTTTGTGTCTGTGTGTGGTGGGCGATTCCCTATTTTTTGGCTGGTGTGTGCAGTGAGGATTTTGCATTTGTAGAGAAGCTGGTGAAGCGAGACAGGTGTTTGGTATGCACCATGCGACTGGTTGCTTGGTAGGGGGGTGTGGGCAGGGGGCTGCACGGCTTTGTCTAGAAATGGAGGTTGTAAAGAAGAAAAAAGACGCAGAGTTAGGTAGGAAGCATTTCCCAGGTGTGTGTATGTGACTTCCATGTTTCAGGATATCTGTACGTGAGGTATGATGGTGTTACATGCCTTTATGTGTATCTTGGAAATGGTGGCCGGATGGATACTTGGATAAAGAACATAACTGTGGAAGATTTTGCAGGGAAAGGGCAAAAATGTCGGGGTGACTCGAGACGAGACAATCACCGTTGGAGTACATTTGATTTTTTAATATCCTCTGGGGGAAGATTATGAGAAGGTCGGGTATGTGGTAAGAACGTGCGGAAGAACCTCACTGCGGTGTGGGCATGTGAAGAGGAGGGAAATTGTTTGGGGGAAGAAATATACCAACAAACTTTTGCTATGAAAAGAATGTGAATGTTTTCAACAGGAATGAAAGGTCAACAGGTAATAAATAGAAATACATGAAAATAAATTAATGATCTGGGAACAATGCAAACATTGTGACAACCACGTGATGACGCTTATATATATATATATATATATATATATATATATATATATATATATATATATATATATATATATACACACACAATCAACACCTCAAACCGCCAGGATTCGAACCCACGGCCCACGAGCCCATGATTGTGACCGGGGAACGCTACCTACTATACCACCAGTATGTGTATATTGCACGAAGAAGTCCGCGTGCTTTATTGGGCTAATGAAATATATATATATATATATATCAAGTAACTTCCGTGGAGAAAATAAAGGCACATACTGCATACTCATAGTATATTGCCGACTTAAAACACCACACACTGTCATTAAGGACTTAGGTAGGTCTCAACACACTACAATGTCACAATGTCTCATTCAGTACAAGTGAATTCCCTCACGGATGGCCGTCCAGCATTCTTCCATTTAAGTGGTAGAGGGGAATGTCAAAGAGTTATTGGGATTTTCTACACCAGAAAACAAAACTTTAGAAGAAAAAGGACAAGGTCTGAAATGGAAACAACTCGACAATTCTAGCGACAGTGGAAAAATTCAGGGGGACACGTTGACCTCGGGAATACCGGACAAGGGGTGGAGAGTGGGCGGCCGTGTTGGGCTGGATATCACCAACAGCCAGACGCACGAGGACTGGCTCACTCCAGCAGCCAGACACACGAGGACTGGCTCACTCCAACAGCCAGACGCACGACGACTGCCTCACTCCAACAGCCAGACACACGAGAACTGCCTCACTCCAGCAGCCAGACACACGAGGACTGGCTCACTCCCACAGCCAGACACACGCGGACTGGCTCACTCCAACAGCCAGACACACGAGGACTGGCTCACTCCAGCAGCCAGACACACGAGGACTGGCTCACTCCAACAGCCAGACACACGCGGACTGGCTCACTCCAGCAGCCAGACACACGAGGACACTGCAGCCAGACACTCCAGCAGCCAGACACACGGACTGGCCAGACACACGCGGACTGGACCAGCAGCCAGACACACGAGGACTGGCTCTGGCTCACCCAACAGCCAGACACACGAGGACTGGCTCACCCAGCAGCCAGACACACGAGACTGGCTCACTCCAACAGCCAGACACACGGACTGGCTCCCAACAGCCAGACACACGCGGACTGGCTCCCAGCAGCCAGACACGAGGACTGGCTCACCCAGCAGCCAGACACACGAGGACTGGCTCAAACAGCCAGACACACGAGACTCCAGCAGCCAGACACACGAGGACTGGCTCACTCCAACAGCCAGACACACGAGGACTGGCTCAAACAGCCAGACACACGAGGACTGGCTCACCCAGCAGCCAGACACACGAGGACTGGCTCACTCCAACAGCCAGACACACGAGGACTGGCGCAGCCAGACACACGCCGGCTGGCTGGCTCACTCCAGCAGCCAGACACACGAGGACTGGCTCACTCCAACAGCCAGACACACGAGGACTGGCTCACTCCAACAGCCAGACACACGCGGACTGGCTCACTCCAGCAGCCAGACACACGAGGACTGGCTCACTCCAACAGCCAGACACACGAGGACTGGCTCACTTCAGCTTCCAGACAGACAGGGACCAGACGTGTAGCCGATTACGAATGTTGATTTCGATTAAAAAAATTAAATTTCAGTATCCTTGATTGCGTAATCCAAGTTTCATTATTTTGGATTATGATTATGATTACAGTGATGTATCTGTGTTACACAGCGATTACGATTACATTTAATTGCGATTATGATTTCCTGAATTAAAAATGCATTCATAATTACAGCTCCAAGATATTCCCAAGTATTCTCAAAAGTTTCAACTATTGGTTATATAACAGATACTGTACGGGGAAAATGTTGGTATATGGAGGAAACACAGAGACTTACACTAAATATTCTTCGTTACAAACAGTTTTGTGAAAAAAGCTACCAACTATGTTTCATCTGTGAAAGCAACATTTTTACCTCTCATCTCTGCTGCTGCCAAATACCATGGCTGCAAGCATACCATCAAGTTCAGCTGTACAGGACAGTGATATGTTACTGCTTGAAGGAGTGAGATGTTGCAAGACTATGAAATACACTTGTAAACTCTGACTTGAATACACCCCAGCTTGTCTTGGGTCACCTGCTTGAGCTGTCACTGAAGCACCTAACACCATTGACCATACTGCAGGTGATGATAGATCTAAGACGACTGATGTTAGGTGATCCTTACCTAAAATTACTGTAGGTCAAGATATATCATGTTAATAAGATACGTAACGTAACACAGCATAAATCTTCTTTTTTATAAGGAGGAAATACTGGCATCACATCAATATAATGTTACTAAGTGATTAAATAAGACAAGATATGAAAACTGTTATATACATTAGGAAATTTAATAACTTTTGTGCAAGATGATTTGATCAAACTGTAAAAACTTTCATGATATATTTATAAACAGAGGCAACCATATACGGCGGCTGTTCTTAAGGTGCAATAGTCTGAGTACAGAATTATGTAAATTTCACATTGTTCATTAATATTTATCTATTGTATACTCTTATTTTCCCCTTTCTACTTACTCCTCGTACATACCCGTTTCTCCCCCTTCTTTCTTTCTCCTCCTGCTCCTTCTCCCCCTCTATTCTTTCTACTTCCTACACTCTCCCCTCCTCTTCCTCCCCCTCACCAAACAATAGAGGAAAACAACTGTCAAATCTACTTTTTCAGGTCATATCAGAGTCCTGAATAAAAGCGGTTTTTTTCGCTATAAAGGTGTGTGTGTGTGTGTGTGTGTGTGTGTGTGTGTGTGTGTGTGTGTGTGTGTGTGTGTGTGTGTGTGTGTGTGTGTGTGTGTGTCGGCTGTGAGAAGGATTAGGTCTAGAATGAGCCTGGTAAATACAATAGGTTTTTCTTGGTACTGGTTTCCTCTTGCACATAGATTGGGGCCACAAGGAGAGAGAGAGAGAGAGAGAGAGAGAGAGAGAGAGAGAGAGAGAGAGAGAGAGAGAGAGAGAGAGAGATACCTCACAATCTAACTGATGAAGTCATATACTGGAAACCGGAATATACTGTAGCAACGTTTGTTATTACCATTGTGTACAAGCTGACAAACGTCCCAGTTAGTAAAAAACCCTGACATGTTTATATTGCGGCCCATACACCAGTACACCCAATTAACAATAACATACGCGGCAAGTGTAATGAATATTCCTGGGTGAGAGATATTGTAGTTTTTCTTTTGACTTTTTGTGTTTCTATGGTATGGTAGGTAACTGGAGTAATCAGACGGGAGCAATTAAACTGTTAGACTGGTGGGAGGTGTTGTATGTACAGTTAAACACATTGTGACAGTTGTTGAAAAATAGTAAATGAGTAGACACTGTAGAGGTAAATAGCGAAGTTAATGAAATGTTTATGTACGATACAATTCCTTCATTATACGAAACTTATTGCAGTCACACCTTGTCATGTATTTCATGAGGTATACCAACTAATACGAACCTTACATATCGCATCAGACATACGAACCTTACATCTCATATCAGACATACCAACCTTACATCTCACACCAGACATACCAACCTTACATCTCATATCAGACATACCACCCTTACATCTCATATCAGACATACCATCCTTACATCTCATATCAGACATACCATCCTTACATCTCATATCAGACATACCAACCTTACATCTCACACCAGACATACCACCCTTACATCTCATATCAGACATACCACCCTTACATCTCATATCAGACATACTATCCTTACATCTCATATCAGACATACCAACCTTACATCTCACACCAGACATACCAACCTTACATCTCACACCAGACATACCACCCTTACATCTCATGTCAGACATACCACCCTTACATCTCATATCAGACATACCAACCTTACATCTCATATCAGACATACCAACCTCTACATTCACAGACATACCAACCTTACATCTCACACCAGACATACCACCCTTACATCTCACACCAGACATACCAACCTTACATCTCATATCAGACATACCAACCTTACATCTCACACCAGACATACCACCCTTACATCTCACACCAGACATACCATCCTTACATCTCATATCAGACATACCAACCTTACATCTCACACCAGACATACCAACCTTATATCTCACACCAGACATACCACCCTTACATCTCACACCAGATATACCAACCTTACATCTCATATCAGACATACCAACCTTACATCTCATATCAGACATACCAACCTTACATCTCTCACCAGACATACCAACCTTAGACATACCAACCTTACATCTCATATCAGACATACCAACCTTACATCTCACACCAGACATACCACCCTTACATCTCACACCAGACATACCAACCTTACATCTCATATCAGACATACCAACCTTACATCTCATATCAGACATACCAACCTTACATCTCACACCAGACATACCAACCTTACATCTCACACCAGACATACCACCCTTACATCTCACACCAGACATACCAACCTTACATCTCATATCAGACATACCAACCTTACATCTCACACCAGACATACCAACCTTACATCTCACACCATATACCAACTGTACATCTCACAACCAGGCATACCAACCTCACATCTCGCATCAGACATGCCAACCTTACATCTCACATCAGACATACCATCCTTACATCTCATATCAGACATACCAACCTTACATCTCACACCATATACCAACTGTACATCTCACAACCAGGCATACCAACCTTACAGCTCACAACCAGGCATACCAACCTTACATCTCGCATCAGACATGCCAACCTTACATCTCACATCAGACATGCCATCCTTACATCTCATATCAGACATACCAACCTTACATCTCACACCATATACCAACTGTACATCTCACAACCAGGCATACCAACCTTACATCTCACAACCAGGCATACCAACCTTACATCTCGCATCAGACATGCCAACCTTACATCTCACATCAGACATACCAACCTAATACCAACGTCAGACGAATCAACATTAATGCAAAAGCTGTATCTTAGGCCAGGGCTACCAACCTGTACTTTAGTAGAGGAAATCGCTTTTATTAAGGAAAATGCGACGTCGAGGTTCGAGGCAAATCACAAGGCCGCTAACTGGTTCCCGGTGAAATCATTTACTAGTGAAAGGAGTCCCACAGATTTCCCTAAAGCAATTTCTTGCCAAATGCAGCGGGGGCCGAGCAAAGCTGCAGGATATTTACCTACAGGAGCCTCACAACTTGTCTGAGTGACATCAAAGTCGGTATAAATCACATCTAATTCACTTCAAATTACATCCAAATTACGTTTTATTACGCATTAGTAATGCATTTGTCAAAGCCCATAAATTTATACCAATTAATGTCTTGTCTCTTTCACTTCTGTGAAACATTTATATTACGCCAAATTTACGTAAATTAAAAAAAATAAATAAATAATGGAAGTTGATATACAGTATAAACGACGCCCGTTTTCTGTGTCCATCTGAACAGAGGCCCCGCCCCGCACTAGTGGGAGTTTCCTGCCTCTGTTGATGACGCTCAGGTGCTTCAGGTAGTGACAAGATTATCCTAATAAATGAACTTATTTAAATATATAAGCGAAGTAACATAATATTTAATAATTAAGTTGCCTGAATACTTACTCAGGTCTATGTTCGGGAAACTCTAGCGGTACTATAATGAATACAGATTTCGATCTCATCTTTACTATTTTTTCACCACGAGTGTCAGAAATGACCACAGAATGACATATCAAATTATAGAAAAATCACTAGTTTTGAAGACTACTGTACTTAATTTACATAATTCCAAAATGGACGCCATCTTATTCACTATGTTATTCTGTTGAGAAGTCTTCGGTAGAAAAAAAAGACAAATCTCACAAAAATAAGACTAAATTGTGCAGAGTGTGGACACAGACAAGAAAAAGCCCACTAGACATACATACGTATATACATACATACATACATACATACATACATACATACATACATACATACATACATACATACATACATACATACATACATACACACAATAATGAAAGGCTAAACCAAAAAAAGTATAATATTTCCTCCACGCAACACCATACATTTAGACGTTACTGGAAAACTACGAGAAATCGGTTGACATTGGAGAACCAAAGTTAAATGTCAAAATCTCGGTTTGGACTTTTAATTTGAAATGGTTGAAGTTTGTCTTTCATTTGCTGCCATTGGTGCCGACAGTCAGAGGCTTTGAGCTCAGCCTCTGAAATTTTGTCAATTGGAATGGACTTGTTTTAATTAATTTCAAATAAACACGTTCTACTTCTTTTTGGCCAATATTTTTTTTTACTATAATATTTCTTTATATCACTTATGACTATAGTTGTTTTAGCTTAAGTTGATAATTAACAAAAAACTAAACTGATTGGCTCTTGTGACAATATATATCTTGGTATGCTATAATATATTGTACGTATTGTTGGTTTAGGGGGAAAAAAGTCAAAAGCTCCCTGACACAACATTACCGATACAACTACCAAGAACTGTCAGTCATGAGTGTTGTAAACTATCTTATATAAGACTTTAAGGCCATGACTTCATCGATTCTCCCAGTGTATCGACTTTTAGATGTACATTTTGCCAACACACACACACACACACACACACACACACACACACACACACACACACACACACACACACGTATACAGTATATGCAAGTAAATCACTGTAGTTGCGCGTGATCTAGGTATATGCTGATAACCACAAGGAAAGAAGAAAACACGAAGTTCCCAAGCGTTTTCGTGTAATTCACATCTTCAGGGGTGAGTACAAACTGAACATTCATGAAGAGTGTTGGCAAAATGTGCGTCTTCAGAGCTGTTACAATGAATACTCCTCTCCCTACTGACGACGATTCCGAAAACATTCATTTATCAACGTCATGGTGGGTTCCTCTCCGTGATGAATGACAATTGACCTGAACCCCGGTCCTCTGTCGTTCCCGCCGCCCACACTCCCCGTCCCCGCCGCCCATCGTTAATTTCGTTTATTACCTCAGCATTACTCGGTGGCCACGTGAAGGCTCGCCGAGAAAGAGTTGCGCTGATTTGTGTTCCGGTCTGGGATCTCAAGACACTGTGAAGGTATACCACTTAAACATGAGTTAAGTGCTGACACATAATGAGAAAATGAGTAATAGTTGATGTAGAAGTTACCGTAATAACACTTTGATAATATTGATAATAATTGTAATGATATGTTTTAATTCTTACAAACTTTTTTATGCTATAGTTCAGGGTTGACGAGAATCAGGAGTAAAAACAACCACTCCTTTCACTCACTGTCATCCATTCACTCTAAATGCTGTCACACCCCCACTCGGCGCCGCGATCTCCCCCTCCCCCCTTCTACGGCTCTACTTCCTTCATTCCATCCTTCCATTATCTACAAACAGCATCTCTATCACCCCCCGTTTACAACTTGCATTACCATTTGCCAGACTTGACAAGAATGGTGTTTATCCTCCTGATTGACTCGATAAATGTATACATCTTTTGGTCTTCCGTCACAAGTTTAAGGAAATATGAATACAGACAGACAGACAGACAGACAGACAGACAGACAGACAGTACATTAAACACGTTCATAATATACATAAACCAGCCATAATCGAGACTGACACAACACACGTATATTAACAAAGTTACTCCCCTCTTATATATTCCTTTTTGCTCATTTTCATTTAATGTCCAATAATAAATTTTGTTCTTACACACTGCCATATGTTTCTAATGTCTTTTAAAGTTACTGAGCATTGGCCATTACTCTTTACCCTCTCATATCACTCTTTCCTCGCCATCGAGTCAGGGACAGATGCTTATAGATGTGGCGTTTCTTACACAGACACACACACACACACCTGTCAACCGGGATATTTGTTACTCTCTCTCTCTCTCTCTCTCTCTCTCTCTCTCTCTCTCTCTCTCTCTCTCTCTCTTAATACTGTACTCATTCATGTAATGTTTACCCACACTACTGGTCCTCTGTCTGTGTGTGTGTGTGTGTGTGTGTGTGTGTGTGTGTGTGTCCTAAGTAACTCAAGAATGGGTTTGCGGACTTACACCAAACTTGAGAGGTTTGATCAACGATTTACAAGGTCCACGTGATAAAATTTTGGTGCAAATCGTGACAAAATTCATCCTGTCTTGTTAACGATTCGTGGTGAGGTTTAGCATTGGCTAGGATGATGTTTAATTACTTATGCTTTAGTACTAACTGCTGCCTTTATCTCTAAGCACACACACACACACACACACACACACACACACACACACACACACACACACACACACACACACACACACACACACGCGCGCGCGCGCGCGCGCGTAGCTACCATGAACACCATTTTTACATTAACTTTTTAATTGAATGGATTATTTTGAGTGACACCTCGATGAAGCAGACTTTTCACACTGCCCTGCAATATTCATCCCAATCCAGCCTGTGATGGCTATTAACGCGGACTCAGGGATCGACAAATACCTTCTGCCAGCGATCCTGACACAACTTATAATTTTTACCATGTGTGTTAAAACGCTGCCAGTCGTTTCTATCAAATGTACACAATTTTTCCGCCAATGGCAACTCACGGAATACCCAATTGAGGTGTAGTATAGAGTGACGCGGGAGAAGGTAAGGCAAAGGCTTCATTTTTTTTTACAAATTCGTGTCGGCTTATTTCTTTGTGTGCTGCAATAAACATAAGATATGGTGAAACAGTAGCAGGAGGGCGGGTTGATCGTCCTGTGTTTGTGTTTCATTCAAAAATTTATTTTTTGCCAAGTTCGCCCTTATGAAAGAGTGTTTTGGTCAGTGACAAAGTTTGCTTTTATTTCAACTCAAGTGATTGTGTCCTTGAGTGTTTCCCTAGATTCGCTGTCAACAATACTTCCCTGCGTCACGTCGGCTCATAAAACTGTAGTTAAGCTTTTTATGGTGGCTTAATATAGCTCGGTAGAACATATGCACCTGACAACACTCTAGGATTTGGGAAATTGTCTTCAAGAATATTATGTTGCTATCCAGGTACCGTGTAGAACGAACACCGCGTCATTTCTGTTTACTATTGAAATTAATAATAAGATTTACATACACTTACAAACACCGTGACAAGCAGACATATTGACAAAGTTAGCCTCCAATCACTCGCATCGTATTTCTGTATAAAATTAAGATATTCCGGATAAAATACTTCCATTTTCACAAAACTCTTCGATATGTTCCAAGGAATTACTTTACTTCGTTACTTACAAAGATAAAAGACATTTTCCTCCCCTTAGAGTCTGGTGAATAGTAAAATTTTCCGTAATCAAAATACCATGGTAATAAAAACCCAGTGAATGGCTCCTCGTCCGGAACAAGGCCAGATTGCCTCACACCCCTGGCGGCTACTCATCGTCAGGTTATTGCACGTACCAGTTGTCCCCGCCGTCCTATATCTAATGCTTTTTATTTCTGTTATCTATGGCTCTCAGTTCCTAAACTCTCTCACTTTGCATAGTTTATTGTTCACGATAAATACTCTTAAATGATAACATAAATCAAAAGGTCTTTATGGAACTCCTATTTTAGATAAGATTATTTTGTCACCTAGAGCTTTATGTAATATCATGTAGGGTCGTCTGTAGTGTCTTGAAGCTTTACACATGATCCAGGAGCTTTATATAAGATCATGTAAGGTCGTCTCTGGTGTCTTAAAGCCTTATACATGATCCAAGAGCTTTATATAATATCCTGTAGGGTCGTCTCTGGTGTCTTAAAGTTTTATAAATGATCCAGGAGCTTTATATAATTAGTTTAGTCTCCTTGAATCTACTCTGTCTCTCACGCATTCCCTCTCCTAAGATCCAGAAGACGAAGATACATTCCTCGAAAACTAGTTCAGTGTTTTTATGGCTCAACAGTGTGTGTGTGTGTGTGTGTGTGTGTGTGTGTGTGTGTTTACGTTGCTTCGCTGGAGGTCAAAGGGAGATTCCTCGAATTATTTATTGCCCCAACTATGCCATGGTTGCCGACGATTACATTACCTTTCGTGATTTCACACACACACACACACACACACACACACACACACACACACACACACACACACACACACACACAGCTTATCTCACGTGGTTAAACACCCTAACCTAACCTAATCTGTGTGAGGGGGGGGGGGTAGTCTTCGTTTATTTCTAGAAGATAAATTAACAATAATGATGACCAACACGCCAACAGCATCTGGGGCAACACATAAGAGGCCAAAATACCCATAAAAGAACTCACTGCTTTATAAAATGAGTTACTGGTTTTATAATAAACATACATACCAACTTAAGCTATTTTCCAATCACTAGTAACGTGATAACTGTCCACACTATTACGAGGAGCTTCTCTGTCACTTGAGTTTGTTTACAAATATTTGGGTCTGACACTGACGACATGGTCAGTGGACTTGTTAATGCTATTAAACTTACTTTTTAATGGCTTTATATTATTATAAATTACTTTTGATTACCTAAAGTTTATTTAACAGAGTCATATACTGTATATCCGTGTTAGAAATATTAATGGGTGTTGGTGGCGCTGTGAGTAGTGGTATTGTTTGTATCTCTCACCATTGTGTCTTGGGTTCGAGTCCTAACACCAGACAGAGGTGGGACTGAGAAAGCATGTCCAGTGACACTACCATTTACAGGTGTCCTGTACTAACACCAATAAAAATCATGGCAAAGTAACAAAACAAGGGACCAACTGCCTGAACAGCTCGTAAACTGATGAATGGTGAATTAAATACTAATGAATCAGTCAATCAATCAGTACGAAAATGCCATGTTTTTTATCAACAACTCATTATGATATTTCTATACGAATTCAAAAGACAATTCTTAGTTAGGTCAATGTGGCAAATGATGTAGATCACTTTGCTATTGTGTACGTAGTGTTTATTCATAGTAGTATAGTTACTCATACAACTTTCGTTTTCTCTTATAAAAATCATAGTTTTTTATGGGTAACTAATGTAATATGGTTATAAAGTTCAGGAAAAGTTTGAATGCATATGAATGTGTAAATCCATGGTTCACAACTCTGTTACGCACTGTTGACAAGTGCTGGGCATGTACTGGTTACTGAATGTACCTGTACCTGCTCCAGTGTCTAGTCTAGTCTTGAAAGAGCTCACATTCGGTGCCGTCACAACACTCTGTGGCAGATTATCCCGAGAGTTTATAATTCTCACTCCAAAAGGTTCGCCCTCAAAGTTTTCTGGACTTGTGGCTTCTTCAGCCTTGAGCTGTGACCCTTTACTAACCATTAATTAGAGCGGTTAGTCTGATCTTTGTTACTTTGTTATGAACTTTATTGTCCAGTCTTAGTACAGCAGGAAATCGAAGTGGGAAAGGTGGAATATCAGAAGTGTTGTTTCTTTACCTTAGGCCAAGAACCATAAATATTTACCAGTTGGAAAAGGAGAGACGTTACCACTTCCTTTTATAAAGGAGTTCTTCCTGTGTCGGATAAATTTTTAATAATTCAGAGAAGAAATAAGGTAGTAAACAGACACATTTTGCATATTGGCAGCTTAAGTTAAAGTTTTATTGTCTCTAATTACATTATTTATGTATTTATTATTATTTATTATTGGTAATGCTACATACCATGATTTAGTGGTAACATACTGCATGACTACTGCAACTACTTCCTCTACTTCATATTATTATTTGTCTGCTTGCTTGTAACCTCAATTTGCCAGTCTACCAGTGCCTGTCATGTGCTTGTGATCCAGATTATATACTGTACAGTATATTCGTAAACCAATATACCATATTAATTACTAAGTATCTACCATTATGTCATCATATTGTATAGTACAGTTACAGTGTTGGTCAGGTGTAGTGTGTCACCAGTTGGTGAGAGAATTAGTAAGTCTACCGTAAAATATCATAAACAATATTAATAACTACATACAATTAAAAGTTAATGTTGGGTCTATTTTAACAACAAGAATACACTTTGTTTATTACTGTGCCCATAATTAAACCTGGCCTTAATGGGAGTCTCACGTGAAAGGAGTTTCTTCCTGAAGTTGTGGCTCTTGAGGAGTAGTCTAAGGAACTCACTAGTCGTTGATGGTTAAAGGAAACCACTGATAGTTTTCAGCTGATAAATAGATAAGACTCAACGAATCATATAAGTTGGGGTCGAGGCGTTGCTGGACTTATCATATCGCCAGTTCGTAGTCTTGGACTTCCCAGGGACACCAAAGCCCCGTCAGGAGATGAAGGTCCTAGAGGTACTGCCTGAAACTGAACCAGTAGACGGCGTTGAGGAGGGCGAAGGAGAGGGGGAAGAGGTACCGTGAGACGCGATCTACCATCAGCGCCCGACCTCGACGGATTTGCGCTGGCGACGGACCAGCTGGCTTGGGCGGTTCTCCCAACAGGAACCGTCTGCTCTCCTGTAGAAGGACTCCAGGTCAAGTATGGAAATATTCAAAACAATTAGCTAAAAATATCCTGATAGTATTGTGGGAATATTTATGGTAATATGAAAATACTTGTGGTTATATGAAGGAAAATTTGTCGTTATATGGTGGGAATATTCCAGATTTCATAATTTCATGGTGAAATACTTTTTTAAATTAAGAAAATTTTTAATTCAATGTTTGTGATATAGGCGAGAGAACGAGTTTGTGTGGACATTTCTGTTCATAGTTTCATCAATTTCCCAACGTTAGGTTAATTTATGCTAGTTTTGGTTAGGTTAAGTCATATTCGTTTAGGTGAGGTTATATTAAGTTAGGTTAGGTTAGGTTTAGTTTGGTGCTCGTGCCCACCTTGATGGCCAGGTCGGTGGGTTTACTGGGTTTGGTTAGGTTAGGTTAGATGCTCACCTTGATGGCCAGTTCGGTGGCTTTACTGGGTTTGGGCTCCGGTTTAGCTGGCCCCTTGGCTGCCTCGCCTGATCCGTCACCCAGGATGATGTTCACTACCGCGTACTCGATTAACGCCATGAACACAAAGCTGCCGAGAGTAGAGTGTGTCACTAAAAGCATTAAATGTAGGGGTGGGCATAGTGTAAAGTGCTATAAATACCTGATCAATCTGAACTTTATATTACCAGTGAATTATGTAGCAAAGGTGATCAAGAATCGGTAAACAACATTATAAAGTGAATACGGAAATAGACTATAGGAACAACACACGTGAACTTACACTGTGCAGGAGGACATGAAAATATCGATGGTCTTGATGTAGGACACAGGCGGTAAGGAGGCCTGCGATTTCGCTTGTTGAGTGAAGAGTGTCAGTAGTGATGTCACTCCCAGCGTCACTCGTGCTGGCGCGATTTCTGGCTTGATCCAAAAGGATACCCACTGTCCAGGAGGAATACAACCTATTAACACTAGTTTCTTAACAATTATAATGAGCAATTGCGATACTATATAAAGGTGAGCGTGACTTTCGTTCTGTATAATATCATAGTTCACCTGTATTGCTCAAAGGTAAAGAAATCTTGCTTGTGAGAGATAGGAAGAGTGTGGCTTTACTGGCATTGATTGTAACTGAGCTGTGGACTCCAGATTGGTGTTCAGTAAACTTATAGTATTTAAGCAATCTACAGGGAGGTTCGGCTGACCATGGCCAATAGAACTTGTTGTCTAGTTTGACATTATAGCCAGAGGAATGTTTTGCTCTTAGAGGGAGTGGAGCCGAGGTCTTTAATAAGGAATGTTATGCGCGAGATCCACCATTGATTTATTTTTTTCCGGGTGCTAACTGTTCACAACAATATACTGTAGATGCAGTGTTTGAGAGTCTCTCAGTTTATTGTTGAACACTGTCAAAATTATACGTGTTAAGTGGTAGTAACTGTTGCATGTACTGTACTTTAACTTCCAGATAGTGAAACAAATGATTTAAGCATTGCAGACAAATGATATATATATATATATATATATATATATATATATATATATATATATATATATATATATATATATATATATATATATATATATATATATATATATATCTCTCTCTCTCTCTCTCTCTCGCTCTCTCTGCCTCTCGCCTCTCTCTCTCTCACAGGTACTTACAGACATAATAACAATAAGACAGGTGGGGATGTAGGTGTGAAAGACGTAGTAGCCTAGACGTCTCTTTAGCCTAAACACCACCTCCAGACACGTGAAGTTGCCTGCCAAGTAGAAGTACGTCCAGGTAGTGCCAGCGCCCAGGTAGTGCCAGCGTCCAGGTGATGCCAGTGTCCAAGTAGTGCCAGTGTCCAATTAGTGCCAGTGTCCAGTTAGTGCCAGTGTCCAGGAAGTGCCAGTGTCCAGTTAGTGCCAGTGTCCAGGTGGTAGAAGAAAGACAAAACACTATTAGCAGTCGATGAGCGATTACTTATTTCGCAATAGCAATAAAATTAAGGGCCAAAGTCTTTTTCTTTCACCGCAGACTAAACAGTAGAATCAGATAATAAGAATTTCATTCACTTTTATCTTGTCAGTTCAGAATGATAAATATAACCATGAAATATATCGTTATAATAAAATATAATCACATTACTATTTAAACCTTCATTCACCTAAGGAAGTATTGACTAATATACTGTTGCATCATAGGTTCTACAGTTACAATGCTCCATACAGCTACATAAGTCACAGTGTCTTGTGTCACCTGGGTTAATCTTGAGTGCTTTTTATGAGCTACACCTTTATTGTGTAGTGTTTCACATGTGCTACCCACAGTGTCTCATAGGTGCTATTAGAGTGTGTTATTTTGGCTTTAGTTCCATGGTACAGTACAGTACAGTATATGTTATCTCATGCGGGCTACACCTACAATATTTCACGTTTGTATTACAGGTACTTCGAATGTCTAACATGGGCTGTACCCCAAAAATTCATATTTTCTATGTCTACAGTTTTTCATAAATGTCACGTAACTTGGGCTGACTGGCGTGTACTACAGTGTCTTAACTGTCTTGCATCAGGAGAGTGTGTTTATATGAGCTTCATGTAAAGGGTATTCCTGGATTGTGTAGTATGAACTAAATCTGCAATGTTTTAAGTGTACTACACATATGAAGTACTCACCCGTGGAATACACTTGAGTACAGTCTGAAGTGTAATTCATGATGATGTCTTGTTGAGGCAGTTCAATGCTCTCGTCTACTGCAAGAGGAACATCCGTGTCCCACTCAAACACCAGCTCTTCCGTGGTGTGGGACACTGTAGAGAAAGAGTGGGCGAGTGAGTGGGATACTGCGTAGAACAGAGTGAGTGAAGCATTATACAGACATAGTGAGTGATTTAGTGAGTGGGACACTGCGAGACAAGTGAGTAGGACGCCGCGCCGCCGTGGGTGGCTCACTGTTAGGAGACAAAGTGGGTTAATAGTACAGTATTAGAGAGAGTGAAGGGGACACTGTAGGGAACAGGTGAGTGAGTGGGACACTGATGAAAATAGACTGGGTAAGTGGGATAGTGTAGTGGCTAAAGCTGGTGAGTGGGCGAGTTGGTCGAACCTTTTAGAACAACCAATGCGTGTTGGACTGTTGGCTACCGAGTAGGTGAGTGGTTTATGACATACAGGTGTTATATTGTCACACCTGTAGTATCGTCACAGGTGTTATATTGTCACACCTGTAGTATCGTCACAGGTGTTATATCAGCATATCACCACAGCTTTTGTATCGCCACTGGTGTTTAAGCCTTTGTAGGGCAGGTATTTTATTCAGCAGAGAGGCATCACTGCCCTACAAAAGGTTAAACATCACAAGTGTTATATCACAGGCGTATTATCAGGGCTGGTGCAGTATTACAGCGGAACATTTCAGTCAGTGTAACATCATAGTTGATGTTAAGTCACAACTGGTGTAACTTAACATGTAATGTAATATTATGTGTGATGGTATAACATCACACATAACGCAACATTACAGGTGATGTTACATTACAGTTGGAGTACATTCACAAGGTGGTGTAACATCACAGGTAGCACACAGGTGTAGGTGTACTTACAGCTCTCCATCTGTAGTTTACACTCCTGGGTGTCGTGAGGGTAGATGGCGAAGTTCATGGCGCACGACAGCTTCAGCGTTAGCCTGTGAGACACATTACAGTGATGAAGTTTTGATTTTAATAAATATATCCATATATCACAATATTCAAGCATAACATACACTGCCGCTAAAGTTGCTGTGTTGAATGTTTGGGTATACTCGTATATGTGTGCATCTGTACTTGAATTTGACGCATTATCCAGCAGAATGGCTTTTTCTATAACTCTCTGTCCCATGTGTACCTGCCTTTGTATTCCCCCTCTCACTCGCCTGCCCTCTCGCCCCACACCAACTCCCCTCTCACTCCCCTGCCCTCTCACTCACCTGCCCTCTTACTCCACACTAACGCCTCTCTCACTCCCCTGCCCTCTCACTCCACACTAACTCTCCTCTCACCCACC